>NC_143155.1:11542878-11703100 GCF_041381405.1 Jatropha curcas
AACACTGTGCCTAAACAGCTATTTAGGTCAGTTTTCTCCTCTCCCCTCTTTTTTTTTATTATTATTTTTTATTATTATTATTATTTATTTATTATTTTAGTATTATTATTATTATTTTTTTATTATTTTAGTATTATTATTATTTTTTTTTTTTTAAAAAAAGAATTAACAGGACAGACAAATAAATAAAAAAAAGATGAATCCCTTTTACAACCATAGCATGCATAGCTGGACCAGGAGTCTCTCCAAAGTTGAAAAGATCAATTTGGGGAGGTACGAAATTTCTCCCGTTATCACCCTTAGGGGTGTAGTAGTTGACTGGGACTTTTTGCGAGCTTGTATTAGATTTTGGGATCCTGAGGCTCATGTTTTTCGGTTTGGGGCTATGATGGAGGAAATGTGTCCTCTCTTTGAGGAGTTTTGTGCGATTGTGGGGTGTGACCCCAATGCTCCCCTAGTCAAGCACGAGGTGAAGATTGGGTATGTTAAGTCATTTGAAAACCTGTTTTGGTTTAGCCGGCCACAGGCTAGGGCTATGATTGTAGATGATCAGAAGGCGATTCTGCTGCCCCTGATTGATGAATTCTCAGAGACTTGCTTGGAAGATCCCGACCGGATGAGATTGAGGATGTGGGCCTTGGTTTTTTGCTTATTGGCTGGTTTCTTATTCAACCGGGACCCGGGTTTTGGAGACCTGCGGCTTTGCCCTATGGTTTGGCAAATGGAGGATATGAGTTGCATTGGCGGTATTGTGCTGGCTGAGACCATTAGAAGTCTTGACAGAGCCGCTTTAGGGTTCGACGATTGGACCGTTTCTCCCATTATTTTGCAGGTATTTCCCCCTATCATCTTTCCTCATTCTTCTTCTTCCTCTTTTTCTTATAATGGAAAAGATCCATTATTCAGGTTTGGTTGAGGGATCACCTTCAAGTAGTGGCTGTTCCAACCTCCCTTCCCTACAATCCTTCACAATATCGCATGCGGAAAATCTTGCTCTCCCACCCTTCTACTGAAGCATGGACTTCATGGCTGGTTGAATTGGGTCCAAATGAGATACTGTGGTTCGTCCCTTGGTACAATATCAACCGCTTTATTCAGGTCAGCTTTCGCCATTCTCGGGTTTATCTCCTAGGCCTCACACACTGTACTTGGTACTGCGCTTCGCGCGTTCTGAGGCAGATGGGGATAGATCAGACTGTCCCTATTATGGATGACATTTCAGCTGATTCTGCGATTACTGCTGGTGTTACCCGAGCTGTTCTTAAAGCTTGGGTTAGAGATCACCGTATGGTTAGACCTTTACCTGATCCTACCAGCGTTCAGACTTCTCCCGAGTACCGGGCCTGGTTCATTACCGCTGTCTGGCCGATTGAAAGACCAAGGAGGACTGCACTGCTGAGTGTTCTCGAAGGTTGGGTTCAGGCTGATGCTGAAGAGGAGGTTGGGACAGGTGAGGAGATTGTGCTGGCTCCTCGGACAGGCAAGGCTGGGCAGGGTTCGGTAGAAGACTCAGAGGATGCCGCTCCACGGAGGCGGCAGGATACCTAGACTTCTATAGACTTATGATTTTTTCTTGTTTTGACTTTTGTTTGGGACTTTGGATTTATTTCTGGATGTATGCTTTATACTTTCTTTTGTCTTAGACTCAGAGTTACTTTGGCCCTTCTTGTTTGATTCTTGATTATTTGACTTTGTCATTTGGCTTTTAAACTTTCCAAGCAATTTCCAATTTTTATTTACTCGAGCTCTAATTTTTGCCTAAGCTGCCCTTCCGGGTTTTCAGCTTAGCGAGCTACCCACTTTTGCCTAAGCCGCCCTTTCGGGTTTTCGACTTAGCGGGCCCCGACTTTTGCCTAAGCCGCCCTTTTGGGTTTTCGACTTAGCGGGTTCTTTCTTATTCTTCCCCTTTTTTTCTTATTATATTTTTTATTTGGCAAAGAAGAAAAAGAAAGAATGAAATTATAAAATGATTTTTTTTGTAATGTTTAGACCGCGCCTAATGAAGGCTGCCTACATATCTCCGATATATAATTTCTTTTTTCCAAAGAGAATCAGGTCTAATGTAGTTCATCTTACATTATGCAAATGATTACAATTTACACAAAATATCTTTTTAACTGATCTAAATTACATGGATTAGTGAATTCCAAGCCATCCAAATCAGTCAAAATAACGGCTCCGCCTGACAAGATCTTCTTCAACACATAGGGTCCAGCCCAATGAGGACGGAACTTCCCCCGTGGATCTATGACCGGTTGTCTAATTTCCTTCAGAACCAAACAACCTTCTTCCAGTTTTCGGTCTTTGACCTTCTTGTTAAAATGTCGCGCCATTCTTCTTTGATAAACTTGAGTTTGGTGGATTGCTCGCAATCGCTTTTCATCCATACCCAAGAGCTGCAAATGATAATTCTCAGCCCAATTTGCTTCACTGATCTGGCTTTCCCGGATAACCCTCGCCGACTGAACTTCCAGCTCAATAGGCAATACTGCTTCCATGCCATATACTAAGGAATACGGGGTTGCCCCAGTAGGTGTTCTGATTGAAGTCCTGTATCCCCACAAGGCATTTGGCAATTGTTCGTGCCACGCTCTATGCTTTTGAACTGTCTTCTGCAAAATGACTTTTATAGCCTTGTTTGCAGCCTCTACAGCCCCATTTGTTTGTGGACGATAGGGTGAAGACTTGTGATGCTGAATCTTCTTTTGCTTCAGTAGATCCGAGAATTCGCTTTGAAAGTGAGACCCGTTATCAGTAATGATCTCGAATGGTGTTCCATACTGACAAAGGATGCTGGTACGTACAAACTGTGCTGCCTTCTTGGCGTTTAACATCGAAAAGGAAGCTGCCTCAATCCATTTAGTGAAATAATCTACAGCGACCAGGATAAACTGGTGGCCATTAGAGGCTTTCGGGTGGATCTTTCCAATTACATCTATGCCCCAAGTTGCAAAAGGCCACGGTGAAGCAATTGGATTCAAATGGACCGGAGGCCGTTTTTGCAGCTTAGCAAAAATTTGGCACTCATGGCACTTACGCGCATGCCTCACACAATCCGAATTCATAGTTGACCAGTAATAACCTAGGTTCATGATTTTCCGAGCCAAGGCTATCCCATGCATGTGTGACCCAGATTCCCCATTATGTACGGAATCCATGATGGTTTGGGCTTCTTCTTCATCAACGCACCTTAGGTGCAAGCCATTCCAACTTCTTTTATACAGAACTCCCCCGGTAAGGAAGTATCCCGACGCTAACTGTCTCAATGTCCGTTGATCAGTTTTGGTGGATCCCTCCAGGTAGGCTTCGTTTCGAAGGTAATTCTGTATATCCCAAAACCAAGGCTTGTCATCTACCAAATGCATGACGTGTGCTGGCTGCTTCTGAAGCCTAACTGTCAGGGGCCGAATGACTTGGTCTTTCCCCACATTAACCATGGAGGCCAAAGTGGCTAGGGCATCAGCGAATTGATTTTTGGCTCGCGGCAAGTAGTGGAAGGATAATTCCTCAAACTGCTGAGCCAATTCGTCTAAGCGTTGTAGGTAAGGAACCAAACGCTCTTCCTTGATTTTCCACTTCCTTAGAGCCTGGGAGACTATCAGGTTGGAATCTCCGAAAACCCTAAGAACTTTTATCTCCTTTTCCAAAGCTGCTTCTAATCCCTTGATACAGGCTTCGTATTCGGCCTCATTATTGGTACAGTCGAAGTCTAGTTTAACTACAATTGGGACGTATTCTCCACAAGGAGTTTTGAATACAACTCCAATCCCATTTCCATGGTAATTCGAAGCTCCATCGAAGTACATCTCCCAGACCTGACTTTCCAGGTGCAACAGGTTTTCGTCGGGGAATTCTACCTCCGGCATTTGATCTTCGACCGGTAATTCGGCTAACTGGTCAGCCAAAGCTCCGCCTTTTACTGCCTTACGTTGTACAAATTTTAGGTCATAAGCTGCAAGCACCGATACCCACTTTGCCATCTTACAGTCAAGAACCGACCTTTCCATAAGGAATTTCAAGGGGTTTGCGTCAAAGATTACGTGGGTAGTGTAAGACGAGAGGTAGTGTTGCAGCTTGGTACAGGCCCAGACTAGAGCCAGGCACAACTTCTCTATCTTGTTGTATTTCAGCTCATATTCCAGCATCCTCTTACTGAGGTAGTACACGGCATTTTCTATCCTTGTATCTTCTGCTTGTTGAGCTAATATGGCCCCCATTGCTTCTTCTGTTACAAACAGGTACAGTAGCAAAGGCTTTCCTAGCCTTGGTGGTTGTAAGACTGGCGGGGATAACAGGTATTGCTTGACTTGGTCGAAAGCTGCCTGACAATCCTCATTCCATTTGACTGCCACTCCTTTCCTAAGTAGCTTGAAAATTGGGCCACAGGTATCGGCCAACTGATTGATGAAATGACTGATGTACTGTAGCCTTCCCAAGAAACCTCGGACTTCTTTTTCGGTCTTTGGTGCTGGCATTTCCAGAATAGCTTTGGCCTTCGAAGGGTCAATCTCTATGCCCTTCCGACTAACCATATGCCCCAGAAATACTCCGGATGTGGCTCCAAACAGACATTTTACCGGGTTGAGCTTCAAATTATACTTTCGAAGTCTAAGGAAGAACTTCTCAAGTGCTGTTGTATGTTCTTCGGTTGTTTTTGACTTAACCACCATATCATCCACATACACTTCCACCTCCTTGTGAATCATGTCGTGAAAGATGGTCGTTGCCATTCTTTGATAGGTTGCCCCGGCATTTTTGAGCCCGAAGGGCATGACCCTATAGCAGTAGGTTCCCCATTCTGTGATGAATGCCGTCTTCTCTTTGTCTGGCAAATGCATCATTATTTGATTGTACCCGACAGCAAGATCGGTCAAAGAGACCATCTCGTGTCCAGCCATTCGATCCACCAGTAAGTCAATATGTGGCAGGGGAAAATCATCCTTCGGACAAGCTTTATTCAAATCCCTGTAATCCACACACATTCGCACCTTTCCATCCTTCTTAGGAACCGGCACTATGTTTGCTAACCAAGTCAGGTAGGCGATGGGTTCTATGAACTTATTCTCTAGCTGCTTGGCAACCTCCTCCTTGATTTTTAAGGACCATTCCGTCTTCAGTCTTCTGAGTTTTTGTTTCACCGGCTTGGCTTCCGGATACACTGGAATTTTGTGCACCACTATTGCTGGGTCAATTCCCGTGATGTCACTCGCCTTCCACATGAAGCAATCAGCAAATTTCTTCAAACATTCACTGATATATTCCCTATTCATGCAATCAGATGCAATGTATGTGTATTTATTTTCTTCTTTGCCAATCATTATTTTTTCCTTTTCATCTTTTATTTCATTTATTTGATTATTACTTTTGCTTGGAAATGCTTGCAAAGATAGACACGCAGGGTAATCAAGAATTTGCAAGCCTTTATTGATTATGAAGGAATCGTCTTCAAAGATTACATCAAATTTGAAATCTGGATCCTCTAGATCTGACAGAGATGACTCAGAACTAGACTCTGACTCGGTTTCAGACTCAGGGTCAGACTCAGACTGAGTACAGGACTTTATTACAGACTCGGGTACTAGGCTTGACTCGGGAGGGGGTTTATCAGCAGCGCGTTCCTCCTCGGCGTACCAGTTGGTGAGAGACCCTTCGTTCGGCTTGATCAGATCTAGTAGGTCTTGATTCCTGTCACCTCCTATGATAACCACAACTTCGTTAAAGAGACTAGGCTGCATGAAGTCTTCTGCTTCCAGTTCAGTTACTGTTTCGGGCCTGTTGCCCCAGACATCTGAGAATATTTCCAACCCAGGCAGCATCTTCTTAGCGGTTGGGCAGCAAAAGGGTTCTCGGAAGCCACAGTAAGGAACTGCTTCTCCCAATTTACGAAAATAACTGTTCAAAGTCGGAAAGTAAGGCCGTATCTGTACACTCTCTTTCCTTCCCCCTCTGGTTCTCTTGGCACGGTCTTCATTAGTGGGTTCATAGCCCAGTCCGAAGGTTCCCTCATTCACCGGACACTCCCAGGCTTGCAGTTTGGGGTATGTTTTCCCGGATCTGGCCATAGCCATTCCTGGCAGATAGGACATCTTAAGCATCAAGGGCACTATGCAGTTTATTTGCACTGTCCCGAAATCAAAGAGAATTCGAGAGTTTGCAGCCTTTCCTTCTATGAACTGCACAGTGTCATACTGAAATCCCGAGAGGGGTAGGTTGGCAGTTTCAGGGTTGACCTCAAAGAGAGGCTGGCCCTTTGGCTTTTTGAGTTGATTGTAGTCATCTCCCTGAATGGTAATAACTTTGTCCTCATATGGAAACTTGACCTTTCGGTGCAAGGACGAGGGTACTGCCTTAGTGTGGTGTATCCATGGTCGGCCCAGAAGCAGGTTGAAGCTAGTCGGTACATCAATTACCTGGAAGGGGACTTCCATCACAGCTGGCCCAACCGTTAACTTTAGCGTAGCAACCCCCAACACTTCCCTCCGGGTGCTGTCATAGGCCTTCACTATCTGGTCCGAGGGAGTGAAGTCAGTTTCTTCCAACCCCAGACAGCTGGCTACTCTCAATGGGCAGACGTTCAGCGCCGACCCATTATCAATGAGAACCATGGGCACGGTTTTGTCTCGAGTCTGAACAGTGACATAAAGAGCATTGTTATGACGGCCTCCCTCCTTGGGCAAATCGTCATCAGAGAAACCGATGCTTCGTGTTTTAGATGATTGGGTGAGGGTGGATACTAGCACCTCAGGGCTAACTTCCACAAGTGTCTGAAGTTGACTCAAAGCCTTGCAAAGAGCTTGGCGATGAGGAAAGGATGATGCCAAAAGTTCCCAGATTGACACCCTAGCTTGTGTCTTTTTTAATTGTGACAGTACCGGGTCCTCCTTTGGCTCCTCTGCCCTCTGGTAGGGTTTATTTTGAATTTTGTCCAAAACTAACGGTTCATATTGTCTCCCGCTCCTAGTAATGGCATCAACTTCTTCGCTCAGGTCATTCAAATCCAAGACACAAATGTTATTCATTTCCAAAAATAACTCGAAAGGATCGATTAATTTTTGGTCAGAATCAATAGCATTTACCCCGTGATTTGGTAAGGGATTAGTGCTAATGTTTGGTTTACTTCTTGGGATGATTGACCCATTGTCTACCAGGTCTTGTATGCGGTTCTTAAGCGTCCAACATGCTTCAGTCTTGTGCCCGTATCCCTGATGATACTCGCAGTATTCGTCTGCCTTATAGTTTCTCGGTAGTGGATTGGGAGGTGGCCTTGCTTCTAAAGGCTTGATATAGTTGGCCTTGACAGCCTCTCGGAAAACCAAAAGGATTGGCATTCCAAGGTCAGTGTATGTTCTTCTCGATTGATTACCATTCCTCATATTCCCCACTCGTAAGGGGTTGGTGGGAGTGATGCTTGCCACTTCGTGGACCTTGCCTGGCTGGTTAGGTTTCTTGTACTTAGCGGTCCCTGAGTCGTCTTTCAGTTGCCCCATTTGGATCAGATCCTCTACCTTTGTGGCAGTGGCAATGAGCGACTGGAACGTTGGCAGGTACTGGGTTTGTAATCGTTGTTGGTAGACAGGCTGCAAGTTTTTTATTATTATATCGACCTGCTCCTGCTCAGAAGGCCGATTAATCATCTGGGCAGCCTTGGCCCTCCACCTCGTAAGGAACGAGGAGAAAGGCTCATTATTCTTCTACTTGGTGGTCTCTAACTCTCTTCGAGTAACATCCACCTCCATATTGTAGTGGTACTGTGAATTGAATGCATTACAGATATCCTCCCAGGTCTTCATCTTAGACCGATCAAGGCTAACAAACCATCTTAATGCAGCACCGGTAAGAGATTGTTGGAACAACTGAGCAAGGAGCTCACTGCTCAATCCGAATGGGTTAAGAGCACCTACATACATTTTCAGATGAGTCTTAGGACAAGTGGTTCCATCAAATTTGTCCATGTTGGGCATCTTGAACTTAGTTGGCAACCTGGCTTCAGGGAACAAGGACAAGGAGTCCATGTCCACCACTTCCTTGTGGGTTTTGAGAGCAGTGATGGACCTCTCTAGGAGCTCTAGTTTCTCTCTCATTCTCTGAGCTTCCAGCTCAGAGGCAGTTTTAGAAGGCATCTCATCCAGGTTTAGGGCAGGGTTTGTAGGTTCAGCAGCAGGACCCTGGTTGGAGGCAGCAGGTCCACTTCCCCCAGCGGAAGCCCCATTTCCATTACCATTCCCATTACCCAGTTCAGCTATCAGGGCGGTCCTTTATGCAGCTAGTGCCTCATTCATTCTGGCCTCCATTCTAGCCTCTAGTTGTTCAATGAGGGTTTGGATATCAGCAAGTGATGCCATTGGTGCAAATAGGGTTGTTGGAGTCGTAGGCGAAGCTGGTGTAGCTGGTGAAGCTGGTGAAGCTGGTGATAGCACTGTAGGTGTGTCTGGCACTTGGGTAGGCACTCGGATTGTGGGCACCTGTAAGGATAAGGGTAGCTGGATTAGGTACAGTGGTCGGTGTATCAGGTAGCTGATGTGAGGTGAATTGACTCTCTTGTCCAACTGTGCATGACTGAAAGTAAAAGGGTATTTCATGCCCTTTTTGTGTTTACCCCATGTTTATGATATGTCGTGAATGCGCATAACAACACGTCATAATCTGTTTAATGATATGATTCACATCATTGGGTGCATACAGTCCTAAAGGGTAGGTTCTATAGGCTATGACTCAAATAGAGAATCGGTTTATAAGGGACCCTTGAACCTTGAGTATGGATATACCTAACCACATGTGAAACAAAGAGTTTCACGTGGGTCCAGCGGTACGCATACCCATGGGCCACCCCCAAAAGGATTAGGGGCGGTTTGCGGTAACAGGGAGGACGCTTTGGCTGTCCGTCGACATAATCAAAAAGACCTGCCGATCAGCGCTACTTGCTCTCCAGACTCAGAAGTTTGAACAGAAAGAGAAGAAATTCATTTGAAATTCATGTTTTATGCAATGGAGAAAAGGATTCTCGATCGTGCAAATAAATCAACAAGTTTAAATGTCTTAATCAAGTTTGTCAATTTGGTTCAAATCTCCTAATCAAGTATTCTTAAAGAAAGAACACTTGATTCGTGTTAGGGTACCCTGCAAAACAAAGCATATTAAAATAATGCCCTAAAGAAGGGCAGGTTAGTCTATGCAGCAATCGTAGTCTTCTTATGCAAAAAGATTACATTTACTTGTCCCCAGTGAAGTCGCCAAACTGTGAACCCCTCCCCAAAATATCATAGGCATATGAATGCATGTGACTAAGGGAAGAAATGCACGTGAATGTATGAGTCGCCACCTTGTTTAATTGTTTTAGGGTAAACTAGGAAAAACCCTAAATGACTCCAATTTTAATTAACCTAGTTACTAGATTAATTATCCCAATGTCTAAGGCATAATCTGCGAACCTGAGGTGGATCCCGAGACTATGTCATGCTGATGAAACTAACCAAAAATGAATGCTTTGCAAGATGATTGGACCAATGGAATGTTTAAGTGAATTTGAATGATTGCGACTTGCCGCTCGGGGTTAAATCCCGAACGTGCCTACGTACTTCCGTTTGAATGGAAGATCAAAGTCAACGTAGTTCGATAGGCCTCTTCTAGAGGGCTTTAGATGGGATGCTTTATGCATGAGTGTGTGTATGCTTTGTGCATTTTTGTTTAGGCATTTTGCCAAAGAATTGATTGTTTTAGGCACTTGGTGCCAAAATGTTGATTTGAGGCTTTTTGCCAAAAGAAAGGATTTGGGCTTATTCTTGCCAAAAGATAAGTTGGGCTTATTTGCTTGCCAAAGATTAATTGGGCTTATTACTGCCAAAAGATTGATTGTTTAGGCGATTGTCGCCAAAATTGAATGATTTAAGGCTTTTTAGCCAAAATGAATTGATTTAGGCAATTGCTGCCAAGGTTGATTTAAGGCTTTTAGCCAAAAGAAATTGATTTAAGCGATTTGTCGCTATAAAAGATTAACTTTTCACTTATAAGCAATTTGTTTGCCTAAAGTGATTAATTAAATTGAAGTATAGGCAATTTATTGCCATAAAAAAAACGTGTTTAAGTAGGACCTTTTAGTCACAATCATTGATTAACTGGACTTAGGCCAAGAACTGTTCGAAATAAAGGCAATTTCACCATAGTTATTGATTAACTAGGCTTCTTTAGCCAATAATGTCAGATTTAAGCTTTAATACCACGATTATTAATTAATCGGGCATTTAAGCTTAATCTTTATTTGATTGAGGCAATTTATTTGCCTAGTGGATGATATGGATGCATTCATGCAGTTATAGAGTTAAGAGGGGTAGAAAAGAAGCATGCATGAAGTGCTAAAATTAAACAGGCGTAGTTCAGTTTATGTACCTGATTTAATCTCCGACCGCTTCTTAACTCCAGGTTAAGCTCCTCGTTAAGGGAAATATTAATTAAAATGGAGTTTTAATGGCCACTTAACAAAGCAAGAAAAAATGAAAGCTAAATAAAATAAAATAAAATAAAGAATGCAGAAAGCGATAAAAGAATCGCAAAGAGCGTAAAGGGAGAAGAGAGGTCCGTCAACACAGACTGTGTGTCTAAATGGAGCCCCGGGGCCTCTTTTTATAGGAAAAAACGCACCCCGGGTGCGCCTGCCCGCCCTCGAGGGCGGGCGTGCCCGCCTGTGCCGGGCGGGCGTGCCCGCCTGTGCCGGGCGGGCGTGCCCGCCACGCCCACCTAAGAGGGCGGGCGTGCCCGCCTTGCTGGGCGGGCGCGCCCGTCCTTGAGGGTGGGCATGCCCACCCTCGCGGGCGGACACGCGTGCCTTTTTTTCCGTTCCGGAGGCTTTTCCGGGAGTTTCGGACTTCCAAAAAATATTCCGAGACCAGTTCCGTGATCCTCGTAATTTTTCGGACATTTCAAGTACCATATTGGCACACTTCCGTTGAACTTTTTGAATGACCTCCGGTCCGACCGGACTGTTTGCAGTCCGAAAGAATTGACTCTTTGAGCCTCAAAATTTAGGTGTTCACAGGGGATAGACTAGACTGTCCCAATTGTGGATGACTTTTCAGCTGATTCAGCCATTACTCCGGGTGTTACCCGAGCCGTCCTTAGGGCTTGGGTTAGAGACCATCACATGGTTAGGCCTTTACCTAATCCTGCCGGTGTTCAGACTTCTCCTGAGTATCGGGCTTGGTTCATTGCCGTTGTCTGGCCAGTTGAGAGGCCAAGGAGGAACGCACTGCTGAGTGCACTTGAAGGTTGGGTTCAGGCTGACGCTGACAATGAGGTTGGGACTGATGAGGAGATTGTGTTGGCTCCTCGGACAGGCGAGGCTGGAGAGAGTTCAGCAGCTAGGGATGACTCAGAGGATGTTGCCCCACGGAGGAGACGGGACACCTAGACTCCTATAGGCTTTTGGCTTTTTGTTGTTTTTGACTTTGGATTTTTGGCTTTTGGATTTTTTCTTTGGATGTATGTTTTGTTTTTTTTTTTTGGTTTTTTATTTGGACTTGGACTCAGACTTCATTATTTATTTATTAGACTCTTTTGCTTTCTGCTTGACTTTATTGCTTTAATTGGGATGTCATTTGACTTTTAAGCTTTCCAAGCATTTTCCAACTTTATTTATTCAAGCTCTACTTTTTGCCTAAGCCGCCCTTTCGGGTTTTTCGACTTAGCGAGCTACCCATTTTTGCCTAAGCCGCCCTCTTTAGGGTTTTCGACTTAGCGGGCCCCAACTTTTGCCTAAGCCACCCTTTCCGGTTTTCGACTTAGCGGATTTTTCTCTCTTTTTTTTTTCTTTTTCTTTTCTTCTTTTTTTTTTTATTATGGGCAAAGAAGAAAGGATTATGGAATGATTTTTTTATTAATGCTTAGACCGTGCTCAATGAGGGCTGCCTACATATCTCCGATACATAATTTCTTTTTTCCGAAGAGAATCAGGTCTAATGTAGTTCATTTACATCATGCAATGCATAGTTACACATAATATCTTTTTAACTGATCTAAATTACATGGATTCATGAATTCCAAACCATCCAAATCAGTCAAAATGACAGCTCCGCCGGACGATATCTTCTTCACCACATAGGGTCCAGCCCAATGAGGACGAAACTTCCCACGTGGGTCTATGATTGGCTGTCTAATTTCCTTCAGGACCAAACAACCTTCTTCCAGCTTTCGGTCTTTGACCTTCTTATTAAAGTGTTGTGCCATTCTTCTCTGGTAAACTTGAGTTTGGTGAATTGCTCGCAATCGCTTTTCCTCCATACCCAAGAGTTGCAAATGATAATTCTCAGCCCAATCTGCTTCGCTGATCTGGCTTTCCCGGATAACCCTCGCCGACTGAACTTCCAGCTCAATAGGCAACACTGCTTCCATACCATACACTAGGGAATACAGAGTTGCTCCGGTGGGCGTTCTGATTGAAGTCCTGTATCCCTATAAGGCATTTGGTAATTGTTCATGCCAAGCTTTATGCTTTTGAACTGTCTTTTGCAAAATGACTTTTATAGCCTTGTTTGTAGCCTCTACAGCCCCGTTTGTTTGTGGACGGTAGGGTGAGGATTTATGATGCTGGATTTTCTTTTCCTTCAACAAATGCGAAAATTCACTCTGAAAGTGGGACCCGTTATCAGTGATGATTTCGAATGGCGTTCTGTACCGACAAAGGATGTTAGTACGGACGAACTGTGCTGCCTTCTTGGCATTCAAGACCGAATAGGAGGCTGCCTCAATCCACTTAGTGAAATAATCAACAGCAACTAGGATAAATTGATGACCATTAGAAGCCTTCGGGTGGATCTTTCCGATCACATCTATGCCCCAAGTTGCGAAAGGCCATGGTGAAGCAATAGGATTCAAATTGACCGGAGGCTGTTTTTGCAGCTTAGCAAAAATTTGACACTCATGGCACTTTTGCGCGTGCCTCACGCAATCTGCATTCATGGTTGACCAGTAATAACCCAGGTTCACGATTTTCCGAGCCAAGGCTATCCCGTGCATGTGTGGACCAGACTCCCCATTGTGTAAGGAATCCATGATGGTTTGAGCTTCTCCCTTATCAACGCACCTTAGGTGCAGGCCATTCCAACTTCTTTTATACAGTACTCCCCCAGTAAGGAAATATCCGGATGCTAACTGTCTTAATGTCCGTTGATCAGTCTTGGTGGATCCCTCCAGGTAGGCTTCATTCTGAAGATAATTCTGTATATCCCAATACCAGGGCTTGTCATCCACCAAATTCATGACATGTGCTGGCTGTTTCTGTAGCCGAACTATCAGAGGTCGAATGACTTGGTCTCCCCCTACATTAACCATGGAGGCCAAAGTAGCCAGAGCATCAGCAAACTGATTTTTGGCTCGCGGCAAGTAGTGGAAGGATAAATCCTCAAATTGCTGAGCCAATTCGTCCAAGCGTTGTAGGTAAGGGACCAAATGCTCTTCCTTAATTTTCCATTTTCTCAAAGCTTGGGAGACTATTAAATTGGAATCCCCGAAAACCTTGAGGGCCTTTATTTCCTTTTCCAGGGCTGCTTCTAACCCCTTTATGCAAGCTTCATACTCGGCTTCGTTGTTGGTGCAGTCGAAATCTAATTTGACTGCGATTGGGACGTATTCTCCACAAGGAGTTTTGAATACGACTCCAACCCCATTTCCGTGGTAGTTTGAAGCTCCGTCGAAGTACATTTCCCAGACTTCACTCTCCAAGCTTAACAAGTCTTCATCAGGAAATTCTACCTCCAGCATTTGGTCTTCGACCGGTAATTCTGCTAATTGATCAGCCAAGGCTCCGCCTTTCACTGCCTTTCGTTGCACAAATTTTAAATCATAGGCTGCGAGCACCGACACCCACTTAGCCATCTTACAGTCAAGAACTGGCCTCTCCATAAGGAATTTCAAGGGGTTCGATTCAGAAATAACGTATGTAGAGTAAGACGAGAGGTAGTGCTGCAGCTTTGTGCAGGCCCAGACTAGAGCCAGCACAACTTCTCTATCTTATTGTATTTTAGCTCGTATTCTAGCATCCTTTTGCTGAGGTAATACACGGCATTTTCTACCCTTGTATCTTCTGCTTGTTGAGCTAGCATTGCACCCATCGCTTCTTCTGTCACTGATAGGTACAATAGCAAAGGCTTTCCTAGCCTTGGTGGCTGTAAAACTGGCGGGGATAACAGATATTGCTTGACTTGGTCGAAAGCTTTCTGACAATCCTCATTCCATTTGACGGCTACTCCCTTCCTGAATAATTTGAAAATCGGACCACAAGTATCGGCCAATTGATTAATGAACCGGCTGATGTACTGTAGCCTTCCCAGGAAACGTTGAACTTCCTTTTCCGTCTTTGGTGCTGGCATTTCTAGAATGGCTTTGGCTTTTGAAGGGTCAATCTCTATGCCCTTCCGACTGACCATATGTCCCAGAAATACTCAGGATGTAGCTCCAAACAGACATTTTGCCGGGTTGAGCTTTAAATTGTACTTTCGAAGTCTAAGGAAGAACTTCTCAAGTGCTGTTGTATGTTCTTCAGCTGTTTTTGATTTAACAACCATATCGTCCACATACACTTCTACTTCTTTGTGAATCATGTCGTGGAAGATGGTCATTGCCATTCTTTGATAGGTTGCCCCGGCATTTTTGAGCCCAAAAGGCATAACCCTGTAGCAGTAGGTTCCCCACTCCGTGATGAATGCCGTCTTCTCTTTGTCTGGCAAATGCATCATTATTTGATTATACCCGACAGCGAGATCAGTCAAGGAGACCATCTCGTGTCCAGCCATTCGGTCCACCAGCAAGTCAATATGTGCCAGGGGGAAGTCGTCCTTCGGACATGCTTTATTCAAATCCCAGTAATCCACACACATTCTGACTTTTCCATCCTTCTTAGGAACCGGTACTATGTTTGCTAACCACGTCGGGTAGGCAATGGGTTCTATGAACTTATTTTCCAGTTGCTTGGCCACTTCCTCCTTGATTTTCAAGGACCATTCTGTTTTCAGCCTTCTTAGCTTCTGTTTTACTGGCTTAGCCTCAGGGTATATTGGAATCTTGTGCACCACTATTGCCGGGTCAATTCCCATGATGTCATTTGCCTTCCACATGAAACAATCGGCAAACTTCTTCAAACATCCACTGACCTGTTCCCTATTCACACAGTCAGATGCAATGTATGTATGTTCATTTTCTTCTTTGCCAATTATTATTTTTTCCTTTTCATTTTTTATTTCATTTATTTGATCTTCAGTATTTTTTCTTGGAAATGCTTGGAAAGATAGACACGCAGGGTAGTCAAGAATTTGCAAGCCTTTATTGATTATGACGGAATCGTCCTCAAAAATTACATCAAATTTGAAATCTGGATTTTCTAAATCTGACACAGACGACTCAGAACTGGAACTGGACTCTGACTCGGTTTCAGACTCGGGGTCAGACTCAGACTCAGTACAGAACTTGATTACATACTCTAGGTTTGACTCGGGAGGGGGTTTATCAGCAGCGCGCTCCTCCTCGGCGTACCAGTTGGTGAGAGGCCCTTCATACGGCTTGATCAGGCTCAACAGGTCTTGATTCCCATTATTTTCTGTAATGACTGCAACCTCGTCAAAGAGACTGGGCTGCATGAAGTCTTCCACTTCCAGTTCAGTTATTGTTTTGGGCTCATTGCCCCAGACATCAGAAAATATTTCTAACCCAGGCAGCATCTTCTTAGCAGTCGGGCAGCGCAATGGTTCTTGGAAGCCACGATAAGGAATCGTTTCTCCCGGTTTGCAGAAGTAACCATTCAGAGTCAAGAGGTAAGGCCGCATCTGTATACTCTCCTTCCTTCCCCTTCTGGTTCTCTCAGCACGGTCTTCGTCAGTGGGCTCGTAACCCAGTCCATAGGTCCCTTCATTCACCGGACACTCCTAGGCTTGCAGTGTGGGGTATGTCCTTCCGGACCTTGCCATAGTCATTCCCGGCAGATAGGACATCTTCAGCATTAAAGGCACTATGCAGTTTATTTGCACTGTCCCGAAATCAAAGAGAATTCGAGAGTTTGCAGTCTTTCCTTCTATGAACTGCACAGTGTCATACTGAAATCCCAAGAGGGGTAGGTTGGCAGTTTCAGGGTTGACCTCAAAGAGAGGCTGGCCCTTTGGTTTCTTGAGCTGGCTATAATCATCCCCTTGAATCGTTATAATTTTACCCTCGTAGGGGAATTTGGTGCAAAGAGGAAGGTACTGCCTTGGTATGGTGTATCCATGGCCGTCCCAGAAGCAGGTTGAAACTTGTGGGTACGTCAATTACTTGGAATGGTACCTCCATTATAGCTGGCCCAATTGCCAATTTTAGTGTAGCAACCCCCAATACTTCCCTCCGGGTGCTGTCATATGCTTTTACTATCTGGTCTGATGGAATGAAATCTATCTCTTCCAACCCCAAACAGCTGGCTACCCTTAGTGGGCAGACGTTCAGTGCTGACCCATTATCAATGAGAACCATGGGCACAGTTTTATCTCTGGTCTGAACAGTGACGTAAAGGGCATCATTGTGACTGCCTCCTTGTTTAGGCAAGTCATCGTCAGAAAACCCGATGCTTTGCATTTTTGATGATTGGGTGAGGATGGATACCAGCATTTCAGGGCTAACCTCCACCGATGTTTGGAGTTGACTCAAAGCCTTGCAAAGAGCTTGGCGATGAGGAAAGGATGATGCCAAAAGTTCCCAAATTGATACTTTAGCCTGGGTCTTTTTCAGCTGTGAGAGCACTGGGTCTTCTTTTGGCTCATCTGCCCTCTGGTAGGGGTTATTTTGGACTTTGTCCAGGACTAATTGTTCATACTATCTTCCGCTCCTGGTTATGGCATCGACCTCTTCAGTTAGGTCATTCAGATCCAGGACACAGATTTCATTCATTTCTAGGAATAGCTCGAAAGGATCGATCAATTCCTGGTCAGAAACAATAGCATTTACCCCGTGATTTGGTAAGGGGTTAGTGCTAATGTTCGGTTTACTTCTCGGAATAATTGAACCGTTGTCCACCAGGTCTTGGATGCGGTTTTTAAGCGTCCAGCACGCTTCAGTCTTGTGCCCACTACCCTGATGGTACTCACAGTATTCGTCGGTTCTGTAGTTCCTTGGTAATGGGTTGGGAGGTGGCCTTGCTTCCAAAGGCTTGATGTAGTTTGCTTTGACAGCCTCTCGGAACACTAAAAGGATTGGCATCCCGAGATCAGTATAGGTTCTTCTTGACTGACTGCCATTTCTCATATTTCCCACACGTAAGGGATTCGTGGGGGTGATGCTTGCCACTTCGTGGACTTTGCCAGCTTGGCTAGGTTTCTTGTATTTTGAGGTTCCTGAGTCTTCTTTCTATTGCCCCATTTGGATTGAATCTTCTACCTTGGTTGCAGTAGCAATGAGCGACTGGAAGGTAGGTAGGTACTGGGTCTGCAATTGTTGCTGGTAGACAGGCAGTAGATTCTTGATGATTATGTCTACCTGTTCTTGCTCAGAAGGCCGGTTGATCATTTGGGCGGCCTTGGCCCTCCACCTCGTAAGGAACGAGGAAAAAGGTTCATTGTTCTTTTGTTTGGTGGTTTCCAGCTCTCTCTGAGTGACTTCCACCTCCATATTATAGTGATATTGGGAATTAAATGCATTGCAGATGTCCTCCCAGGTCTTCATCTTAGACCGATCTAGGCTAACAAACCACCTCAAAGCAGCACCGGTGAGTGATTGTTGAAACAACTGAGCAAGGAGCTCACTGTTCAGTCCGAACGGGTTTAGGGCACCTACATACATTTTCAGGTGCGTTTTGGGACAAGTGGTTCCATCAAACTTGTCCACGTTGGGCATTTTGAACTTGGTTGGTAGTCTTGCCTCGGGGAACAAGGACAAGGAGTCCATGTCCACCACTTCCTTGTGTGTCTTAAGGGCAGTTACAGACCTTTCCAGCAGTTCTAGTTTTTCTCTCATTTTCTGAGCTTCCAGCTCAGAAGCAGTTTTGGAAGGCATGTCATCCAGGTTAAGGGCAGGGTTTGTCGGTTCAATAGCAGGTCCCTGATTGGAGGTGGCAGGTCCACTTCCCCCAGCTGAAGCCCTATTTCCATTACCATTACCCAGTTCAGCTATCAGGGCAGTCCTTTGGGCAACCAATGCCTCATTCATCCTGGCCTCCATTCTGGCCTCCAGTTGTTCAATGAGGTTTTGGATGTCTGAGATTGATGCCATTGATGCAGGTAGGGTTGTTGAAGTTATAGGTGAAGCTGGTGAAGCTGGTGAGGTTGGTGATAGCACTGTAGGCGTGGCTGGCACTGATGCTGGCACTTGAACAGGGGGTACCTGTAAGTATAAGGGTAATTTGGATTAGGGTGTTGCGGTATCAGGGTAGCTGATGTGAGATAGATCGACTCTTTGTCCAATTGTGCATGACTAAAAAGAATACTTCATGTTCTTTTTAATGTGATGATATGCCATGAATGCGCACAACATCACGTCGTAATCTGTTTTAATGATATGAATCGCATCATTGGGTGCATACAGTCCTAAAGGATAGGTTCTATAGGCTATGACACAAATAGAGAATTGGCTTATTAAGGGACCCTTGAACCTTGAGCATGGATATACCTAACCACATGTGAAACAAAGAGTTTCGCGTGGGTCCAACGGTACGCATACTCATGGGCCACCCCCAAAAGGATTAGGGATGGTTTGCGGTAACAGGGAGGACGCTTTGGCTATCCGTCGACATAATTAATGAGACCTGCCGATCAGCGCTACTTGCTATCCAGACTCAGAAGTTTGAACAGGGAGAGAAGAAATTCATTTTTTATGCAATGGAGAAAAAGATTCTCAATCGTGCAAATAAATCAACAAATTAAAATGATTTAATTAAATTGTACAATTAAGTCCAAATTCTCTTTATCCCGTATTCTTCAAGAAAGAATACTTGATTCAATGTTAGGGTACCCTGCAAAACAACGCATAGTAAAATAATACCCTAAAGAAGGGCAGGTTAGTATACAACAATCGTAGTCCTCTTCATGTAAAATGATTACATGCTCCCCAGCGGAGTCGCCAAACTGTGAACCCCTCCCTCGAAAACAGGCATAAAAATGCATGTGACTAAGGGCAGAAATGCACGTGAGTGTGTGAGTCGCCACCTTGTTTAATTATTTTAGGGTAAACTAGGAAAAAACCCTAAGTTGACTCCAATTTTAATTAACCTAATTATTAGATTAATTATCCCAATGTCTAAGGCATGATTTGCGAACCCGAGGTGGATCCCGAGACCATGTCATGCTGATGAACTAACCTATGAATGAATGCTTTGTAAGGTGATTGATGTAATTGGACCAATTGAATGTTTAAGTGATTTCGACTTGCCGCTCAGGGTTAAATCCCAAACGTGCCTACGTACTTCCGTTTGAATGAAAGATCAAAGTCAACGTAGTTCGATAGGCCTTTTAAAAAGGGCTTTGAATGGGTATGCTTAATGCATGAGTGTGTGTATGCTTTGTGCATTTTGTTTAGGCATTTTGCCAAAGAATTGATTGATTTGATTTAGGCATTTGTGGCCAAAAATTAGTTTAAGGCTTTTAGCCAAAGAGATTGATTTAGGCAATTTATTGCCGAAAGTTGATTGATTGGGCGTTTGCCGCCAAAATGTTTGATTTTAAGGCTTTTAGCCAAAAGATTGATTAATTTGAAGGCTTTTTGCCAAAGCTTTGATTTAAGCGATTTGTCGCTAAAAGTGGTTAATCTTACTTATAGGCAATTTATTTGCCAAAAGTGATCAACTGAATTGCAATGTAGGCAATTGATTGCCAAGAGAAAACGTGTTTAATGAAGGCTATTTAGCCACAATTATTGATTAATTGGACCTAAGCCGGATTGTTTGAAATAAAGGCGATTAAACCGTAGTTATTAATTAACAAGGTCCTTTAGCCAATATTGTCGGACTTTAGGCTTTAATACCACGATTATTAATTAACCGGGCACTTAAGCTTAATCGTATTTTAATTGAGGCAACTTATTTGCCATATCAATGATATGAATGCCTTTATGCATGAATTCAGAATTGGAGTAGAAGAGAAAATTATGCAGATTATGCTGAAATTAAATAGATAGGGTTTCGTTATTACCTGAGTCAGTCGTCGGCCACTTCTTAGCTCCAGGTTAAGCTCCTCGTTAAGGGGAATATTAATTAATTCGATTTTAGTGACCAATTAACAAAGCAAGAAAGCAATAAAACTAAAAAAAAATGCAGAAAAGCAGTAAAGAATCGCAAGGAGCGCAGGGGAGAAGGAGCGTCCGTCAACACAGACTGAGTGAGTAAAAACTGAGGCATCGGGGCCAATTTATAGGCAAAAACCCGGGCTGAGGGCGGCGACCGCTGCCGCTGGAGGCCGGCGGCCGGATCAGCCGGGACCGGCGGCTGCTGCCGCTGGAGGCCGGCAGTCGGCGCCGCCGTGTCTGGCAGTCTCAGTCGCCGTGGCGGGCGGCAGGCGCTGCGGTGTCCGGCGGCTGCTGCCTCCGTGGCCGGCGGGGGAGCGAGTCTTTTGTTCCGGAGGCTTTTTCGGGAGTTTCGGACCTCCAAAAAGTATTCCGGGACCAGTTCTGCGATCCTCGTAATTTTCCGGACGTTTCAAATACCATATTGGCATACTTCCGGTGAACTTTTCGAATGGCCTCCGGTCCGGTCGGACTATGTGCGGTCTGGCCGGACTGTGTGCAGTCCGAAAAAACTGACTCTTCGAGCCTCAAAATTTGGGTATTCACAAATTGCAGCGCCACTAACAGAAATAATCAAAAAGGAAGTTGGGTTCAAGTGGGGAGAAGAACAACAGAAAGCGTTTGACACGCTTAAAGGAAAGTTAACATCCGCACCTATACTCTCTTTACCTAACTTTGAAAGTACTTTTGAAATTGAGTGTGATGCTTCTGGTGTGGGAATTGGGGCAGTCCTAATGCAAGAAAAGAAACCAATTGCCTACTTTAGTGAGAAATTGAATGGAGCGCAACTCAACTATTCAACCTATAACAAGAAGCTGTATGCCTTGGTAAGAACTCTAATGTTTGGCAACACTACTTGCTACCTAAGGAGTTTGTCATCCACACAGATCATGAGGCCCTAAAACACTTGAAGGGTCAAGGTAAGCTCAATAAAAGGCATGGTAAGTGGGTTGAATTTATTGAACGATTTCCATATGTGATTAAATACAAGCATGGAAAGGATAATGTAGTTGTTGATGCATTGTCAAGGAGGTATGCTCTAATTACTGCTCTTAGTTCTAAGTTGCTTGGATTTGAGTATGTTAAGGACTTATATGTGACCGATTCTGATTTTGGCCATGTCTATGTGGCATGTGAGCATGGAGCATTTGATAAATTCTATAGACATAATGGATATTTATTTAAGGGCAACAAACTTTGTGTGCCTAAATGTTCTATACGTGATTTGCTTGTGCTTGAATCTTATTGTGGGGGATTGATGGGACACTTTGGGGTACATAAGACTTATGATATGCTGAATGAACATTTTTATTAGCCTCATATGCATAGAGATGTAGAGAAAGTTTGTAATTCTTGTATTGCTTGTAAACAGGCCAAATCTAAGTCTATGCCTCATGGATTATACATGCCTTTACCTGTTCCTAGTTCACCTTGGATTGATATATCTATGGACTTTGTACTTGGTTTACCTAGGACTAGGCGTGGTAGGGATAGTATATTTGTAGTTGTTGATAGGTTTACCAAGATGGCTCATTTCATTCCTTGTCATAAAACTTATGATGCCAATAATGTTGCTGATCTATTCTTTAGAGAAGTGGTAAGGTTACATGGGGTGCCATGAACTATAGTTTCTGATAGGGATGCAAAGTTCCTTTCACACTTTTGGAGAGTTTTGTGGGGTAAGCTTGGTACTAAATTACTTTATTCTACCACTTGTCATCCACAAACAGATGGACAAACTGAGTTTGTGAATAGAACTTTAGAAACCATGCTTCGTGCCATTGTGGGTAAAAACTTAAAAACTTGGGAAGATTGTTTGCTATTCATTGAGTTTGCATATAATCGTAGCATACATTCTACTTCAGATTTTAGTCCATTTGAGCTTGTGTATGGTTTTAACTCACTAACTGTGTTAGATCTTGTTCCTTTACCTTTAAATGAACTTTCTAATTTAGATGGTGCTCAAAAGGCAGAGTTGGTGAAGTCTTTACATGAGAAAGCTAGAGCCAACATAGAAACGAGGAACAAGCAATATGCTGATAGAGCAAATACGGGTAGGAAGAAGCTGGTGTTTATGCCAGGTGATTGGGTTTGGGTACATTTTCACAAAGAAAGGTTTCCCAACCAAAGGAAGACTAAGCTCGATGCACGTGGAAATGGTCCATTTCAAGTCTTAGAGCGCATCAATGACAATGCCTACAAGATAGACTTGCCAGGTGAGTATGGTGTTTCTGCCACTTTCAATATTAGTGATTTGTATCCCTTTGACATGGATGCAGATTTGAGGACAAATCTTTTGAAAGAAGGGGGGGGGATGATACGGATCCACCATCATCAATCATCTATGGAGCTCAAGAGAACAAGGAACACAACAATGGCAATCCATTAGTACTTTCTAGTGGACCAATTGCAAGGAGCCGTGCAAAGAAATATGGAGCAAACATGTCCTTATACATTCAAGAACAAGTTACACAAGAGCTCCATGACCTTGCTTTCAATAAGTGCTATGAAGAACTTAAAGGCACACCTAAGTTTCTCACATTGATGGAAGCACATGTTGAGATGGAATCTGAAATTCCAGCATATGACACGCCCAGACCGTGCTAGATTAGCACGCCCGTGCAAGGTAGCACGCCCAGGCCGTGCTAGAGTCTGACTTGCAGAGGAAGATCATGTAACATGAAGCACGCCCAGGCCGTGTCAGAGTCTGACTTACGAAGGCAAACAACCACCATGAAGGACGCCCGTGCGTATTGGCACGCCCAGGCCGTGCTAGAGTTTGCCTCTTGCGAGATTAGTTAGTCCAATAATGTTTATTTTGAGTTTTAACAATGTTAATTGGTTTGGCCTCCTATAATTTGGCCCCCGTTGGATTTTATTCTTATTTTGTTTAGATTTAGCTAATCTTTAGTTAGTTAGGATTTGTTATTCCTAAATCCTTAAGTTGTTGAGATTTGTTAGTCTTATCCTTAATTGGTTTAGATTAGCTAAATCCTTATCATTAGCTGATTTAGATTAATTATTCTAAATCCTTTAAGGATCAGGACCTCTTAGATTTAGTATAAATAGCTTGTTATGTTGTTAAACAAAGACAATTCATTAAAACAAGAAATCTACAGATTTTGTTCATGCTTAGGCGTGTTCCTTTGATTAGAGAGATTGTGGGAGTGCATTCCTCTAATTGCATCAAGAATCAAGGTAAACTTATCAATTTGTTTGTAGCGTTTATCTTATTCTTTTACTCTATCATTGGTGTTGTTACTTCTTTAAGCTTTGGGTGCCATAGAGGGGAGTTTAGTTTGATCTTTGATCTCTTCCAAATCTTATCATAGAGTTCTTGGAATTAATTTCCATAGGGTTTCGCGTCATTCACCCCCCTCTTGGGTTGTGCCATACATATTCGGGACCCACACAAAACACCCATCTCATCACGTGGATCACGAGTTTTACATTTATTTCGCTTAGGTTTTAGCCATTTCGTAGGAATCAAACATAGAATTTTTAGCAATCCTCTAAAGTTAGCATTGTGTTAGATTTTCCATTATAATTGACACATAGAAATCAATCAAGAGGAGGAGATGAAGAGAAATGGAACCATACCTATATTGCATTGGCGTAGTAGTCGAAAAATCGCGAATCAATATGAAAAAAAGAAAGAAGCAGTCATAATGTGAAGTGTGGACCTCTTTCACATGAGATAAGCCTTGATAAGTGACATGCTAGCCAGAACTTGCTCAACGTCAACTTAGGAGCCAACTGCAAAATATTGTAGGTCTGGAATGGCTAGACTTGAGCAAAAAGGGAGAGAAGGTGCTATCGTGTAAACAGCAAGAGATTAGGGAATTTTTTTTATTTCTCTTTCTTCATCTAATTGCATTATATCTTGATTTGGTTCGAATCGGAAAATTCAAATGGTTTCTTTTCATATTCAAAGGTTTGAATTTTGATTTTCAATCCTTCATTTAATTTAATTGAATTCCTGTTAGTAAATAATAAATACAATGAATTTATTTTAATTTTCTATTTTAATTTAAATTTGAAACATTTTGAAAATCTAAAATAGTGTCATTTCATACTCAAATAAAAGTAATAAAAAAAATTAAAATTTATAAAAAAGACAATAATATAAATAATAATATTACATAATATTACGTCAGTTAATGAAAAAACTAATATAGAAAACCTCATGCATCGAACAGGTATACTCTTAGTAATTAGTAAAAACTATTTCACAAGAAATTAACTATTTTTATTATAGTAAATATATTTTCTAATTGGCATATTAAAAATCATAGAATGGAGAATATTAATTAAATTCTAAAAGCTATTTCTATTGCACAAAGAATTAGCTATCTTATTGCACAAGAAATTTTTTAAACATTCTTCCTACATAAATTCAAAATAAGTTACTTTCTACTATTTTTATGTTTTTGTTTTTCTACCTTTGTTACTTTATCTTACATGTTTTTTTCATTTTTATCTTTATTATTGGTGATTTATGTAATTTAATTTTGTTTAATCAATTTTTGGAAATGTCCTAACTTGTTTGTCTAAATATTATAAGCTTTTAGAGAATTAAGTTTATTCAATAAACTAGGGGTTTTTTTTTTTTACTTTATATAATTAGATTTGTATCATTTCATTTATAATTTATTGCTAAATATAATTATATATTGTCATCTTGTTTTGCTCAAGTCGGTGTTTGAAGCTTAGGTAGCTCAGGTCAGGTTTGAGGCTTTTGGGGTTTGAAGATGCTCGGTTGAGGCTTTTGGTGATAGTAATGCTCAGGTCATTGCTTAAGGCATAGATCGAGGCATTGCCCCTAGTTTAGGTGCTTAGGTCCAGCTTAAGGCTTTTTGGTAGAATATTTTGCTCAGGTCGATGTTTGAGGGTCAGGTAGTGTAGAAGGCAATGCTTATATCAGTATTTGAGACTTTGATCGGGGCATTGTCCCTAGTTTTAGTGCTTAGATTAGGGTTTAAAGCTTTTGGTAGTTGTTTTAGTTGGGTATATCTACTCAATTAGGGATTTGTGTTTGTGTTTGACCACTGGATTGGTAATTAGGTTTGACCATTGGAGGGTGTTTAGGTTTAACCATTGGAGGGTGTTTTAGGTTTTGATCACTAGTTGGTGTTTTGGGTTTTGACCACTAGTTGGTGTTTCAGTTTGACCATTGGATGGTTTTCAGGTTTGAAAACTGGTTGGTGTTTAGGTTTGACCATTGGATGGTGTTTAGGGATTTCTTGGTTCATGACATGAAATGTTTGAATGTGTGAATGTCATTGCAAAAAAAACTGTTTCATGATTTTTAAGTGCAGATACTCCTAAAGATTGGTTTGTGCTTTTGGTGGTTTGGTTTAAGGGTCTCTTTTGCTAGAGTTGGAATATACCTCATCATTTGACCATGTCGTATCAAATGGAACAATTGTTACTCCAAACCCTTTACCCTACTAAAAGGATCATAGGTACACAGGATTGGGTGAGCAGCTTTCTCGACCTGAGGCACCTCTAAAGAAGATTGCACCTAATTGATAATAGCAACTCGGTTTGCTTAATTCTAATGATAGGAAAGGATCCTAAAAGATGCATCTGAATGTATGTAAAAGCAATTTCTCAATTAGACCTGATTAGAGATTCGAAGCCTACTCGGTAATCCTCTTACTATATTTTTTAGTTTAAAGAATGTTACAGTCCCTCGAAAAGTCGCCAGTTGTGCACCCCCAACTGAGCACCGAGGGAAAGATATCCGAAAGACAGAGTCTTAATCCAGTCAAGCCCTTTGGTCGATTCATCATGAAAATTGGGAGGAACTCTTTACGGTTCTTTTTTGTTGGATTATGGCTCAGTTTAGCGCTTATGTCTGTCGGGATGACTCTTTGGAGCGCTTTCATGGTGTGTGATGTTAGAGTTTCCACCTTAATTTGTTTTTATTTTTGGGGAAAAAATTAAGGGAAAACCCCGTGATTGACTCCATTTTTAGTTTGCCTTTTAGGATAAAATGCACTAGTCTGGAATCATTGGGTTCGGAGACTAGGTTTTCAGCTTCTTTTCAAAATGAAAGAATGGTTTAGGTGTTAATTGAGAAATTAAAATTTTATTTTCGTGAATGACAGTATCATCGATGTATGAGCACACTTAATAATGCATGGCAATTATAGACAAACATTAAAAAGCATAAATAATTGGAAAGTGTGTAATTTGGAGGGGAGCCTGACTCTAGCCTCATTTATCGAGGATTCTAGGTCATATGACACATTCCCCTAGATCCAGACTAGTCAGTTTGGTCGAGGCCCCGCTACCTAGGCTGAAATCCGTACGTATACCTTCATACCTCGTTTGTCTGGGTCCCGTATATGTATGGCACAACCCAAGAGGGGGGTGAATTGGGTTTTCTAAAAATAAAAATTTAACTTTTAAAACAACACTCAGAATTCTATTTGCAACGGAAAAATAATGAACTTGTGAAAATAAGTTATAGATTAGAACTACTTCACAATGTTCTATTCAGAGAAAATAGAAAGACTTTGCGAAGTGCATCTATCAATTAGAACTGCTTCACAATGTCTTATTTAATATCAAAACTGCTTTATGATGGAAAGCTATTGTGATTAGAACTTCCTCATAAAGTTTAGAAAGACTGTGTGAGAGACAGTTATCGAAATCTGAACTGCTTCACAAAGTTTTGATCAAGTTTAGAAAACTGATTAGAAACCCAAGAAGTGAAATATACAGTAAAGAGAAGAACCGTTTAGAACTTGGTATATTCACTTAGCAGAAGTCCAGAGTTCTAATGTTCAGAAAATATAAAGCTTATTTCAGTTTTAGAATATCAAAACTATTAACAACTTTAGCATTTCTAAAGTATAAACAAAAGTGTGAGTAAAATATTATCAAGCAGAACTTCAGAAAATAAAAATATCAACACAGTGATTCATAGTGGTTTGACACTAACCCGTCTACATCCACTCCCCAAGACTATCTTGAGATCCTCAACTATGTTATCTCTTTTCAAGGGTAAGAGACAAACCAACAGTACAAGGCAATAGATCAACACCTAGATCTACCCTTTGTCCCACTAGATTTTCCAAAGGTTCTAGTTAACCTCAACCCTTTCTATTTTTGGCAGAGTACAGAAACTCAATTCAAGACATTAGAATCTCTCTCACGGAGAAGGTTGCTTGATAACCTATTTCACAATAGCTTCTCACCTAAGCTATTACACAAATGTTTATCAAATAAAGACCTATCTACTAAAGATTACAGAATCCAAATAGACAGATAGAAATGCAAATATAAGCACAGGAAAAACAGTTTTTCAGATTAGAAAATCGTTTAGAAAACATAACTGTTTTTCAAAAGAAGTTGTTATAAAATTTCTTTTCTCTTTTAAAGATAAAAACGTAAAGGATAAAGATGAAAAGAAATAAGGGGCTAGAGAGTAAGTTTTGAGAGATAAAAGATATGATCAATGGATGAATACTTTTAAAACGAAAAACGCCTTTTTATAGAGAGGTCTGCGACTCTCATTTTTAGAAAGTGAAAAACTCTTTTTCAAATCTAAATATTGTCTTTCCTTATTTAGAAGATACGGAAATCCTTATTACCAAAACTTTTGAGTCAACATTTTATCTTTTTGGTAAGTAAATAAGAGACAATCTTTCTTTCCTTTAAAATAAAGATTTTCAAAAGCAATTATTTGAATAAATCTTTTTCGAAAAGATTTACTTACCAAAACGAATTAAAATAAGATCTTTCTTCATTTAGGTAAGAAAATAAATCAAGATTCTTGGATCTTAAAAAAAAATTTTGTTTCTGAAAATAAAGTACATAAGATCTTTATGCTTGTTACCAAAATTGCTAGGGACAAAGTCTCTTTGATTTAGGTTGTAACGTCCCATTTTTCTATTGAATCGAGTCGTTGCTTAGAGTCGAGTCGGGCTGCTCCAAAACCCGGTTCGAGCCATTAGAGTCTAGAGTGGGCTAGAATGAAATAAGGAGAAGAAGTGGACTTACTTGAAGGAAACAAAAAGATCAAAGTATAAGGATTAGGACTTGCTTGCACTAAAATATAAAGTTGAGGTATTAAGTTGTACCATTTTGACACTTGAGGTACCATTTGGTAATTTTCACATAAAAATCCATGATATTTTGGAGATGTACCCGTGAGTTCCATTCATTTTCATTTCTTCATCCTTATCTTCATCTTCTTCCTCTACTTTCCTCTTCCACTTTCCTTTCTCCATCACTTTTAATGGTAGTGAAGATTTTAATGGGATTCAAGCATTAATTCAACTTCTATTCTATCCAAGAGAAGTGAGCTCAAAGGTAAAAGGAAGCTAAAAAGAAGAGTTCAAGCTTTTTGGAGTGAAGGTGTGCTATCTCTTTTCGTTTAATTAATTTCCTTGCATGAGAATTTGTGTGGTGTGTTGATAATGAGAAAATATGTTGTTTCATGTTGAGTAAGATGACTGAAAATGGTGAAAAAGCATGAGATGAAATGAATAAATGAAGTAGATATTGAGTTTTTGCTAAAATAAGTTTTGCTGGAAAAGTTACCAGTAACTTCACCTTGATTTTTACCCCATTTAACGATGGAATTAGGAAGTATCATAGAAGAGTTATTTGTTCCTCTATGTGTTAGCTTTACATGGATTTTTGAATCACCCAAATCGAAGTTGTAAATTGAGAGATATGACCAAAAGAGTACAGCCTGCGCAGGCTAGAAAACACGTCGCGCGCTCGCGAATTTCATTTGCGCGCTCGCGACTTGGCCTGTAAACTCACTGACTCTCTTTTGGTGCTTTGCGCGCTCCCGACTTTCATTTGCGCGCTCGCGACTTATGTTTTTATGCTCTTTTGACTTCATTTTCAATGCAATTGTATTCCTTTGCTCAACTTATATGCCTCCAATCATTTTAAAACAAAAAGACAACATTAGAACATGCATCAAAACAACATGCAAGCATGCAAATGATGTGAAATGAGGTAAACACAACTTGTAATTGTATTCTATGCAATTGTGAAATGATGTGAAATGGTGTATGAAGTTATGAATTCTATGCAATTGTATTCCTTTTCTCAACTTGTATGTCTTCAACCATTTTAAAGCAAAAAGACAACATGAACACATGTATAAACACAAAATGCAAGCATGCAAATGGTGTGAAACTAACATGACACAAGTTGCCCGCTTGGCGAGGCTATTAGCATACAGGTAAGCAGTAAATTTTATGAAATGATGAAGCAGTTAATTTTTATGACACAAGCATGTGAAAATAACATGACACAAGCATGCAAATTATGACACAGTTACTATGCTTTTGTTTTATCTATTGTCATTCCATTAATATGCTCCATTGAGGTTAGGTAGAAACCACGTAGATAAGGCTATGTCGCGACATAGAATAGCAGATCTGCGCCCCATACAGTTTGGTACTCCGGCTACAGGCCGTTGAGTGGATATGATTATATAGGCCATAGCAGCCAAGCATACAGTTTCATCCAGTTTCATACAGTTTTTCTTATCACTTCGGTTTCACTATAACCTTATGGAGCCATACAGATATCTTGACATAACATTGCATGAATCATACAGTATACTAAACAGCAAGAAAGATTATCAAGGTAAAATGAAAGTATCATGATATGTGTGCTCACATTCCATATGTGAGTACATGTTTATTTCTACATATGTATGTGCTTATATGTTTCTTTATTCATTGTGATATTCACTGAGTTTAATCAAAGTTGCAGAATTCATACAGCATAAAGAACATCAGGTAAGATCATGAAAGTATAATGCTATATATGCTTACAAGTTTATTTATTGAATCTTTAAGGAGCCATACAGTCATGAGATGTTATTAATCATAACTTATATGATGTGACTAGAAGTGCATAAGTCATACAGCATAATGAATAGCAAGTAAGACAATGAACATATACTGTTATGTATTTTTACATGTTTATTGATCTCATCCATACAACACAATGAACAGCAGGTAAGATCATGCTAGTATCATAATGTGTGATTACAGGTTCATGTAAAGGAGTTATGAGATAATTAGAACTAAATTATTGATGTTTATGAATTAGAAGTTTATTCGTTGCTATAAAGAGACATTTATGTTGAAATTTACTGATTCTATGATGATCAATGCTTTATGAAATTTGTATTTTAAGTTAGTTGCCATCGCACTTTATTAAGTATGTGAATTATGAGCACCACTGAGTTTTATACTCAGCGCGTCGATTTTTATCACGTGTAGGTTGAAGATCGTGGTTGCCACTTGAAGACTTGAGGAGTACTTTCAAAGCAGAAGTGACTAATTTGGTCATAGTAGATTGAGAGTTGTATAATTAAGAATTTTGGCATGTATTAAGATTTATGGCATGTATAATTATTACATTTGTTAGAGCTTATGTGATTGGAAATATAATGGAAGCATGTAATTATTGTGGTGTAAGTATTGGAGGAAATGATTGAATATGAAATATGTTACTATAGTTGGTATGATTAGGTCATGAAGACTTGATATAGATCATGAATGCACTTAATTGCTGGATATTAAATGCTATTGAGGATTTATACAGTTATGACTATATATATAAAGTGTTGTTGTGTTATGATGATTAGTTGGAGATATTGGAAGTTTGGAGTTTAATTGGGAGTGTTTTATATTCATAATTAGCATACAGGATGATATCAGCATGACAGGATATAAGTTCAACCAGATTGTAGCGTCTCGACTCGGTTTATTCGGGTTAACGGGTGGACCGGGAAGGGATGTTACATAGGTAATTTGAATATTTTGAATCTTAAGGGAGTTTGAAAAAAATTTGAAATAAATTTACGAAACGAAAAGATTTATTTTGAAGAATTATTTTCAAAAAAATAATTTTATTGAGAGAAATATTGATTTTTGTTCTTATAATTGAATGTTCTCTTTATCCTACAATGAATCCTAAAAGTCTAACCACTAGAGTTTTCGAATGTCTTCATAATCCTTGAATTTATAAGACTTGCCTTGTTCATTTATTACTTTCCATATGTATTCTGCATAAAATATTATTAGCACAAATAATATAATTTGAATTTATTTATTTTGTTTTAATCATCAAAATCTCGAGATTAATATTTGACCCTTAAGCCAACAATCTCTCCCTTTTTGATGATGACAAAACCAATAAATTGAGCAAACATAAAACATGTGCTCCCCCTAAATTTTATGCATAAAAAAAATAAGTTCTAAGTATGTCATAGATCTATCATGAAGCAAATTTAGAACAAGTATTATGCTCCCCCTGAATAGGTGCAGTAAAAACATTTATGGGATTTAGAATAAGGAAAAATTCTTAGAAACTGATATTAGAACTAGCAAAAATAGACAAGACATTCTAAGTTTTAATAATCAGAGCATATGGTCAAATCATAAGAATAGAATAAAAACTGATATTAGAAACAGTACAGAAATCTTAAGTCTTACCTGCAGAGCATACGTTAGAATAAGTATCTAAGTTCTAAAAACTAAGCAATCAGTGCATCATGTAAAACATATAGCTCACCAAAATAGAATAGAAATAACACAGATTAGAAAATAATAAGCAATATAAGCAATAAGATGTAAGTACTAAGGTTACCACACATTAGCAGAGTACGTACTTAACCATCAAAAAGTCCTGTGTTCTCCCCCTTTTTGTCATCATACAAAAGGGTTAGTAAAGATCAAAGCACATATAAAAAAAATAAACAGAATTCAAACAACTTTAACCTATAAAGTGTTGATGCGTGTTTTTATGCCCCCACCTAATCCAATGATGATACGAGGATGTGGAATGAAAGGTTAATGCTACCTCGAAGTCTTTTAATCTAAGGATTTAAATAAAATCAATTTTAAGTGTCAGACTGAGTCGTAGCTGCGTCACGCAGCTATAGCTGCGTCACGCAGCTATGTTAGACTACATGCCGTTTTTGTATTAAACGACATATAGCTCTGATACAGCAAGTAAGCTGCGTCACGCAGCTAATGGCTGTGTCACGCAGCTGTGCTCTGTGCCCTACTTATATAAATAGATCCTTTTTTTCTCACGTTAAGGGAACTTTTGAAACTTGGAGAGCGATTCTGAAACCCTAAAAAGACACGCCCTGCGGCCACATTCTCCTCCAAAGGCTCTTTTGAGTTCGTTTGAAGGAGAATTGCCATTAGAAATCAATTTTAGGTGAATTAAACGAAAAAAAAAAAGAAAAATTAAGAGAAAAAAGAGTAAACACTTAAATCCTTGGTGACAAAGCTTCTGGATCGCTGTAACCTTCGTTCGTTAAACCGTTTACAATCCTCAATCTGAGGATTAGGTAATTTCTTTACACCTTTTGTGTTTTTTATTCATTGATTATTTATTTTATTGTTGTTTTAGTAGTTTAATCTTAATTGGATTGTATTCTGTTCATTTTTGGTCATTCGAGGTTGCCCTAAAATATATTTAAATAAAAAACACTTTAAACAAATAATTTAAAAACAGAATTCGGACCAGAGCAGTTGCGTCATGCAGCCAGTAGATCTATAACGGAGCTGGTAGTTGCGTGACGGAACTGTTCATGTCCAAAATTTCGTTTCTTTTACCCAAAAGAGCCGCGTCACGCAACTGTTCTTCAAAGAACAGCTGGGTGACGCAACTGTTCTAGGGTTCCAGAAACAATTTTTATTCTTTTAAAAAAATAATAAATTTTGTACAAAAATAAAATTTAATTTTTCCCAATAAATCCGAAAATGACCAATTATGGACATATTATAATTTAATTAAGTTTAGAATATTAAAATGTAATTATGCATGATTTTGGGTTTTAGGGTTTTTGGATTCAAATTCGGGTAGAATGTATTTTAGGTTCGGTTTGTGGCCCGCCTTTAACCATAAGGCAAGAGCGGGTCTTTTATTTATTTGATTTAATTGTTTTGGGTTGGATGATGTGGATGATTTGGATGATTTGGATGATTTGGATGAGTATGAATGTGATACTTAGATTTGATTGGGACGATTAAATAATTTTCCATATAAGAACTCGGTTCGATTCATTCAGGTTGGGTTTAAATAAATAATTTGGCTTTCCTAACTAAAATAAATTAGAAATTGTAGGTTAAAAGAGGCCGGATTTTCCCGGCGTCGGCTTCCAACGGGCCGGCGTACCCAATTCCCTTATCCAAAATCGCCTTGGTGCGCCTGACCGGTTTTCTAAATAATTAGGCCTTTAATAAAATTGGGTTTAAAATGGAGTCATTTTTATAAAATAAAATTGGAAACGGTCCCATTGCCGAAATAATGGGTGGCGACTCAAAATGTTTTGTAAGACCGATTTATCGGCATCGTACTCAAAAAAGGTTTTGTCACCATTGCTCAAAATAAAAATCGCTTTTCCAAATCAAAGCTAAAAAAGCGAACGTTTTTCGGATCACTCGGGGGCGATGCGAAAACAGATTGGCGACTCCACTGGGGAAAATAACCGCTAATCCCGATTATTTTTTTAAAAAAATAATTATATGGTTGCAATAGGAATTAACTCTAAACCTACGTTTTCTAAAATTGTAAATAAATTGGTTAGAAAGCTGTCGGAAAATTCTTTAATCGTTCGTGTTTGTTTATTTGCTTTATTTTTCTAAGTTCTTGCATTCATACTGCATTTCTTTCTTCTCACCACTTTCTACCCAAATTATCCCTTGGTATCATTGCAAACTTCGGAGGTGGATCCAGCATAAACCCTGCGTTTTAGGCACATCCACCTGAGAATTAGCAATTTTACCAACCGCAAGCCTAGTACCTTAGAAGGTGCATCAAAAGGAGTAGGCCCATGTGAAAGCCCGAATCCTGTTTGCGGAATCTGGACTTTGTAAGCCTAATGGACTAAAGCCCATGCATGTAGTCAAAAGCCTTAGTCACTTCCCCTAATTAACACCTGATTCTGTTTGCTGTTGTTCTACCGCATTCATTCCGAGAGTTTGTTTCGCCAATCTCAAAACCCCCCTGCTGGTTGTCTAGATTGGACCAAATCCTAGGAAACAGATGTTGGAATTTCTACCAACGGAACTCGTGTGTGGGAGAGATAAGGTTGGAAGGCATGCATTTTCCAACTCCTGTTTCCCTGTGTGTTATAAACTGTTCATATGCTGTAACATTCATTCATCACGTAACGTTTTCGTTTCAGCCATGCATTTATAAGGGCTAATTTTCGGTATGGACGTTTGACCTTGATTTTGAGACTGGACCTCAAATTCGTTTTGAATAACATAATGCAATCGTTTATAGTGAATTAATACCCAAAAATAAAGGGAGTTATAAGGGGGTTGCGATTCTTTTGTATTTTCACATTTCTCGCATTATCTGAAAGTAAGTGAGAGAGTGAAAAAAAAATTAATCAATCAAGATAAGATCCTGCTTGGGATCATCTATCCCAAGGCAAAAATTAAGGACAGCAAAAAAAAAAAAAACAAAAAAATAAGAAATATCCCGCTTGGTAATTCTTTCATTCCAAGGCAAAAATTAGGGACTCGAGTGAAAATAGCCGACTGTAAATCCAAAAGGAACGGTTGACGACAGATAATGCCAGAAATGTTTGAGTACAAAGTAAATTATTGCTATGTTATTCATGCCGAATTTTAGGTCCACTCGTCGAAAATGAGATCTCATTTCCATACCGGTTTTTAGCACATTAGATTTGCATTCCTCATCCTATGTGCCTCTATTTTTCATGCATGCATGCAGAACCCCTTTAACACAGGTCCTTTTATTTATCAGCCAAAATTGATCCGTCCCGGGAAACCACTTCAAGAGTTTGGCGCCGACAGCCTGGTCAATGCCTGGTCAGAGTGTCCCCAATCCTCAAGCGTGCTCCGGTCAGTTCTATGGTCAGTTCAAGTTCGTCTGATTCAGTTCCTGATTTAGATCCGGTTATAGTTGAGATGGCTGACAACACTATGAATGAGACTGGTTTTCCTCCAGCCCAGTTAAGGGCCATATCTGATATAATAGCCGCTGCTTTTGCTCAAGAGAGGGCACAGAATCAGGTTCCTCCTGCTTCAAGTAATCAGCCTATAGTAGAAGAAAGAGAGGCTCCAGAACCCGCTTTGGGTAACCAAGCATCAGCTGATAATGTTAGTCCAGTTGAGAATGATCTGATCAAGCATCTAGCAGAACTGAAGGATAAGGTGGAGAAGATATCTGCTTCGAAAGAAAAGGATCCAGTCACCAATTTCCATGTGGCTGAATATGTCTTGAAGCCCACAAACTCTACTTCTTCCAAGACCTTCAAACATACCCTATTTGAAGGAGATAATGACCCGAGGTCCCATTTGTCCGAGTTCATTCGTGTTGCTCAGATGAACCGGTATGATGAGGAGGATGTGTTAAGGGCATTTCCTCAGACACTGCACAAGAGCTATAGGAGATGGTACGATGGTTTGGAGGTGGAAACACAGAGAGATTGGGTCAAGCTTCAGACTGCTTTTCTCAAGCACTTCAAGACATATAAAAGCGATGAGTTTAGTCTTCGTGATCTAGAGAGCTTAAGGCAAGGGAAGGATGAGAGCTTCTCTGATTACTACAGAAGATGGAGGGCAAAGCTGTTCATGGTCCAGACTAGGCCAAAGGATCAAGAGCTGATTAGGATTTTTAGTCGAAGTCTGTTACCTTACTTTAAGGAGAAGATGTTGGCTCAGCCTCTCACCGACTTTTCTCTAGTGCAAAGGGCTGGGTTGAATATTGAAGAGCTGTACAAGGAAGAGGAAAAGAAAAACCGAGGGTTTGGTAATTACCGGTCTTCCCACAGTGGTCAGAATAGAAGTGCTGGTAATGCTGCTATGAACCAGTCGGGGAGTAGCAATATAGTTGGAGATGTTAACGAGAAAGTGAAAAGGGAGTTCACCGATTTGGGCAGACCTTTAAGCACAGTCATGAGATCCTGCATCAAGAATGGCGTGCTGTCAAGGCTACCAATTAATCCATCTAGGCCTATTCGGGGTAGGTTTCTTAATCAAGACTGTGAATACCATCAGTGCAAAGGTCATTCTACTGATAATTGCTTCCAGCTCAAGTATGCTATACAAGATTTGATAGATAGTGGGAAGGTCACCAAGCCTCCTGAGCATAGCAAGCCGACGTGTAACACCCACCGACCAATCCCGGAGAACCAAATGGTGGATGCCACAATCAGTGCCAGAGCACCGTCTTATGTCACTTATTAAAGCTAGATCACAAATTAGAAGTGGTTAAATTTTCATAAGGAGGCAAGTAATTAACATTTTTTTTTTCAAAAATAATGTTTAAGGAAATTCCTACGAAAATTTCACAAGAGTTTCCCCTAAAAATTAACTTACCACACAAAGAAAATATACACACTTCCAATTTTCTCCAAACCCCCAAAACTCCAATTCAACACAAAATACCACAAGCACTTCTAAACATACATCAACATACGCATAATATTCGAAACACATTCTTTTCAAGGAATCTATAATCATCATACACCAAAAATATAATAAGATGTTATTTCCTTAAATAATCATAACTCTTAATACATTATAAACTTATTATATCCAACCTTCACAACACAATATTTATATACATGCCAAAAATCACAATTTAAAAAATATCCTACCCAAAATGTGATATCTACTCTGATGCTCCTCCTCTGGTCTTGAAGAACACCCTCCGCTCCTAACCTGCACGTGATAAAAATCAACGCGCTGAGTGGAAGACTCAATGGTGCTAAATAACCAACATTTAATTAACAATAATAGCCAAGGCAAATCTTAAATTACTCAACTATATAAATACCGAAATCGCATTCATTTAATTCAAATACTTTGAAAGCAATGAGAAGATTATAAATACAAATATGTCTTCATTCTTTTATAGCAACAATAAAATTTCATTTTTCGTTAAGGCTCGTACTCATGCAGAATGAACATAAGCAGATTTGATCGTGGCCTATATTAGCACCACCCCCATCACACAATCGTGGCCTATGAAAGCGCCACCCCCATCACACAATCGTGGCCTATGAAAGCACCACCGTGACCTATGAAAGCACCACCCCATCATACAAATAAGTGCGTCCGCCTATTTATAAGGGCTGATAACCCTAGCATATGATCATAGCTTCACAATAAGAAAATCCATCTCATCATACCACGTCTCAATCATGCATAGTAGAGCCCAAATCAAAATCATTATTTCACAAAAGCAATAATTCTAAATCAAAACCTCTTCATTTCTTAATACTCATCAGTTCAAAATTTTTACTCAAAACACTATAGATATATATATATACTTAATATAGTATAAAAGTACATAGATCAAGAACTTTTCAGCATTTTCATAAACTTGACCTTTGCAGGGTTTTTAACACATAATTTGAGTTATGGGTCTCCAAATTGAATGAAATCAGATTCATTAGAAAGCTAAGACAAAATGATACAAATTGTCAGAAGGGACCACAGCCCAGATCAAATAGTAAGATAGCAAACAAAAGCTCAGAACACAGACTAACAGATCAGACCTGATTCAGCAGAACCAAGTCCAATGTTTCTTGAATTCCTACTTCACCAAACACTCAAATGAAACCAATATAGAACGAGAGAAGTCTCAAGACATAGGGAAACAACTTTTATGAAGAACTCAGAACCTAATCTTGTCATTATAGTGGTCAAAATGGGCACTCAATTTAGTAATGCATGTGGCCCGACACAACAGAGTCAGTTTGGGTGTTTCAGCCATAAAATGAGCTATGTATCTCCAATTTGGACACAAGTGGATGGGTTGGAAAGATAAGAAGTAAAGATATGACTTTTATGAAGAACATAAGACGTTATTTTTCCATTTGAGTGGTCAAAATGGACAATCATTTCGGATAGACAGGTAAGACATCATAACAGAACCAGTTTTGGTATTTAAATCATAAGTTGAGCTAAAAGTATTGGAATTAGACATAAGAATATGTTTTGGAAAGCTGAGAAATAGAGCTACAACTTTCATGAAGAAGTCAGAAACAAATGGGAAGTATAAAGGGGTCAAAAATGAGTTCCAATCCCACGGCAGAACATATCTCACATTAAAATTCAGCAATTTAACCAAAACATACAAAGTTCCCAAAATATATTCAAAACCCTAACCATGTAAAAACAACTTAAACAAGTGAAAGTATTATTGCACTAACCTTATTAACAAGCTTGAAAAAGCTTGGAAAGCCTTACTCTTTGGCTTTCTCTTTACCCTTTGAGGATGGTTCTCCAACCTCTTCAAAGCATGAAAAATCAACATTAAAAGCAAAACTTGACAAAAGAAATAGTTGGAGCATGATTTAATGCATCAATAACATGTCTAAACCATGAATTCTATTTAACAATTCATAAAACTCAAAAACCACAACTTACTTGCTTCAATGGTAACTTCACTTCTCTTTGCTTTTAATCACCAATCTCAACTTCTACTACTTAATTCTTAAGAATTAAGTCCTATTCTATGGTTTAATTAGGTAGTTTGGTGGTAAATTTGGAGGTAAGAAAAATGAAGAAATGAAAGAAAGAGGAAGAAGATGGAGATGGCGTGGAGAAGGAGAAGAGAAGAAAGAAATAAGTGTTGTGGTGTTACTTTAAGGTGCCAAAGTCAAATTTGACTTCCAAATTTCATGCCAAATGTGTGGCTAAGATCAAGTCCTAAGTAATCTCATCCAATGGCTCTAAATATTCCTCAAATAATTCTCTTCTACTTCTTATTTAACTCCACCAATTCATTAAATTAACTCCACTAAAATAATTCCTCATTTATTTCTTAATATACCACACTAGAAATATTATACATTTAATACATAACCTCTCCAATAATATTAATTAAATATTTTCTACCCACCTAAATCATGCAAACATGCTCCAAAAATAGTAAATAAAATAGTAAATAGGCATAGTAATTTTTCCGAACTATAATAATACTAAGTCCCGGACCGATGGTACTATTCACAGACCGGTAAATCACTATTACCGACACTAAAAGAAAATCAATCTGTTACAGTTCTCCCCCCCTTAAAAGAAATTCGTCCTCGAATTTACCTGTGTAAATAACTGAGGATGCTGCTGTCTCATAATATCTTCACTTTCCCATGTAGCTTCCTCGGTCTTATGGTTTCTCCAAAGGACCTTTACCAAAGGAATTCTCTTATTCCTTAGTTCCTTGATTTCCCTCGCAAGTATCCTCACTGGTTCTTCCTCATAGGTCAAATATGGCTCTATGGTAACAGAATCAACTGGTATCACATGCGATGGGTCAGATCGATACCTCCTCAACATAGATACGTGGAAGACATTATGTATTTTATCCAGTTCTGGTGGTAAAGTTAGTCTATAGGCCAACAGACCCACACGCTCAATGATGTCATATGGACCAATGAACCTAGGACTAAGCTTACCCTTTGTTCCAAATCTTATTACCTTCTTCGACCGAGATACCTTAAGGAAAACCTTATCACCCACTGCATACTCTATATCCCTCCTCTTCAAGTCTACATAGGACTTCTGACGATCTAAAACTGCTTTCAATCTATCTCTGATAATTCTGACCTTATCCTCTATGTCTCGAATCCAATCTAGACCTCTAATCTTGCCCTCATTCAATTCTGACTAACATAGTGGAGTCCTACATCTCCTGCCATATAGTGCTTCAAAAGGGGCCATCTGAATACTCGACTGATAACTATTATTGTAGGCAAATTCTACAAGTCGAATGTACTTCTCCCAACTGCCCTCAAACTCAATAGCACAAGCTCTTAACATATCCTCCAAAATCTGAATAACCCGCTCTGACTGACCATCAGTCTGAGGATGAAAAGCTGTGCTGAAATTCAGCTTAGTACCCAGGGCCTCATGTAGCTTCTTCCAAAATCTAGAAGTAAATCTCGGATCTCTATCTGAAATGATGGAAGAAGGAACCCCATGTAATCTCACTATCTCATCTATACAAAGCTCTGCATACTGCTTCATGGTGAAGTCAGTCCTAATAGGAAGAAAGTGTGCCGACTTAGTTAGTCTGTCAACTATTACCCATACAACATCTTTCTTTTTAGGAGTTAAAGGCAATCTAGTCACAAAATCCATAGTAACCTTATCCCATTTCCACTCTGGAATAGAAGTAGGGTGTAACAAACCAGAAGGAAACTGATGCTCTGCTTTCACTTGCTGGCACGTCAAACACCTCGACACATAATTTGTGATATCCCTCTTCATCGCCGGCCACCAATACTGTGATTTCAAATCATGATACATCTTATTATTGCCAGGATGCATAGCATAGGGACTACTATGAGCTTCCTTTAAGATACTCTTTCTCAACTCTGAAATTTTAGGCACACAAATCTGATCCCCAAAGTACAAGCAGTCGTCATCTTTAATCATAAATCTCTTTTTCTCACCCTTTCTGACTAGGCCTTTCCACAAGGTAATAGTCTCATCACCCTACTGTGCATCTCTAATCTGGCGTAGTAGGCTAGGTTTCACCATAAGCTCTGCTACAAGAGCACCATCTCTAGTCACAGATAAGCATGCATTCATAGCACGAAGAGCAACTAATGCCTTTCTACTGAGTGCATCTGCCACTACATTAGCTCTACCCGGGTGGTAATCAATAGTGAACTCATAGTCCTTAAGTAGCTCTAACCATCTGCGCTGCCTCAGGTTAAGCTCTCTCTGCGTAAGCAGATACTTAAGGCTCTTATGATTCATATACAAGTGGCATTTCTCACCATACAAGTAATGTCTCCAAATCTTCAAGGCAAACACAATAGCTGCTAACTCCAAATCATGGGTAGGGTAGTTCTTCTCATGTGGCTTCAGCTGTCGGGAAGCATAAGCAATCACCTTGCCCTCCTGCATAAGCACACAACCCAGACCATTATGCGAAGCATCACTATAAACATCATATGGTTTGCCTGGAGCTGGCTGTGTCAAAACTGGAGCCTCAGTAAGCATCGCCTTAAGCTTCTCAAAGCTACTCCGGCATCTATCAGTCCACTCAAAACGAACATCCTTACGGAGAAGTCTAGTCAAAGGGGCTGCAAGAAGAGAAAACCCCTTGACAAACCTCCTGTAATATCCAGCCAAACCTAAGAAACTGCGAATCTCTGTGACATTCATAGGTGGCTTCCAATCAAGCACTGCCTCAATCTTCTTCGGGTCCACCCGAATACCCTCTGCAGAAACAACATGCCCTAAGAAAGCAATCTCAGTCAACCAAAATTCACACTTACTGAGCTTGGCATACAACTGTCGGTCTCTCAAGGTCTGCAGAACTGTTCGTAGGTGATGATCATGATCCTCTCTAGTCGGAGAGTACACCAAAATATCATCAATAAAAACCACCACGAACTGATCCAAACAAGCATGGAAGATCCGGTTCATCAGGTCCATAAACACTGCTGGGGCATTAGTCAACCCAAATGGCATCACTAAAAACTCATAGTGACTGTAGCGTGTCCTGAAAGTAGTCTTAGGTACATCTGATCCCTTCACCCTTAGCTGATGATAACCTGATCTCAGATCTATCTTCGAGAATACACTAGCTCCTCTCAACTGATCAAACAAATCATCTATCCGAGGCAATGGATACCGATTCTTCACAGTAACTTTGTTAAATTGTTTGTAATCAATACACAATCTAAGTGAGCCATCCTTCTTCTTTACAAACAATACTGGAGCACCCCATGGAGATACAGTAGGATGAATAAAACCCTTATCAAGCAAACTCTTTCAATTCAGCAAGCGCCATCCGATACGGAGCAATGGATATCGGTGCAGTACCAGGCATAACCTCAATACCAAACTCAACCTCTCTCTCAAGAGGTAAACCAGGCAACTGCTTTGGAAACACATCCGGAAAATCACATACTGTGGGTATATCATGGATATTAGGAGACTATGACTCTGAAGCAAGTACACAGGCTAAGAACGCCTCACAGCCATGCTGTATCATTCTCCTAGCGGTACTGGCTGAAATAACATTAGAGAGGTAATCCATCCTCTCCCCCACAACTACAATCTCCTCTTCAGACGGAGTCTGAAGCGAAATCCTCTTATGTCTACAATCAACAATGACCCCATGTCTAGACAACCAATCCATACCCAATATCACATCGTACTCCTGAAAAGGCAACTCTATCAAATCACCCGAAAATACATACCCATGAATGACTACAGGGCAATCTCTATAGACCCGATCAACTACTACACTCTGACCCAAAGGGCTAGTAACCTCAACGCTGTGCTCTAATGTCTCAGCATGCATACTACCCAGTCTACCCACATGTATGCATATGTATGAATGCGTGGAGCCCGGATCAATAAAAGCAAGTACAAAAGTGTAAAAGATAGAGAAGGTACCTGCAATGACGTCCGCCGCATCCCGCTGCTCCCTGGTCCTAATGGCATAAGCCCTCGCCTGTGCTCTAGCCTCTGGTCTCTCCACAATCTCAGAAACTGGTCTCTCACTCCTAGTACCATATCCCTCACTACGGCCTCTACCTCTGCCTCTTTGAACATAGGGAGCTGGCCTCCCAACCTGCTGAGCTGGACGAGTCACAGTCATAGGACAATCCCTAATTATATGCTCAGTGGATCCACATCTATAGCAAGCTCGCGTAGCTCTCCAACACACCCCAATATGTCTCCTGCCACACTGACTGCAAATTGGTAGACCTGACCATGCAGCACCTCCACCACTAGCAATAGATGAAGCCGGAGGAGCTGATCTTGAAAATATACCTCGACCAACTGTCTGGCTCGGTCTGACCCCCATCTGCGGTTCGCCTCTAAATCTCTTGCTACTAGAATGGATCCCTGAAGTCTGTCCAGACGTAGCACTCTGAAATCTCTTATACTGACTGCTCTTCTGGATCCTCTAACCTCTGGCCTGTCTCTCGTTCCGAATAAGCTCAAGCTCTGTAGCAGCCTTCACCAAACCAGCTAATGTAGTGTGGGGCTGGGATGTCAAGTGCATCCTATACTCATCCAGTAACCCCTTCCGAAATCGCTTACACCGATCTGCCTCAGTAGGGACCAACTTAGAAGCATACCTACTCAACCGCAGAAACTCCCGCTCATACTCGGAGACAGTCATCCGTCCCTGCCTAAGCTCAAGGAACTCAAAATGCCACCAGCAACACCACCGGCTGGCCTACCGCCCTCTAACATAGCACCCTCTGGAGGGGCATAACTGTCCACCTCCTCATCCGGCAGGCGCTGAGACATCACTAAATACCTACAAAGACCAGCGGAATCGCATCAGAGAGAAATTCCCAAAACACACTAATATGGCATGTATTTAACTTAAATCAATTCTATCATTACTCCAAAGCGGATAAACTCTCATACCAAATCATATATCCTAGAATCGTCTAAACCTATGCTCTGATACCACAAAATGTAACACCCACCGACCAATCCCAGAGAACCAGATGGTGGATGCCACAATCGGTGCCGGAGCACCGTCTTATGTCACTTATTAAAGCTAGATCACAAATTAGAAGTGGTTAAATTTTCATGAGGCAAGTACTTAACATTTTTTTTTTTTACAAAAATAATGTTTAAGGAAATTCCTACGAAAATTTCACAAGAGTTTCCCCTAAAAATTAACTTGCCACACAAAGAAAATATACACACTTCCAATTTTCTCCAAACCCCCAAAACTCCAATTCAACACAACATACCACAAGCACTTCTAAATATATATCAACATACGCATAATATTCGAAACACATTCTTTTCAAGCAATCTATAATCATCATACACCAAAAATATAATAAGATATTTCCTTAAATAATCATAACTCTTAATACATTATAAACTTATTATATCCAACCTTCACAACACAATATTTATATACATGCCAAAAATCGCCATTTACAAAATATCCTACCCAAAATGTGATATCTACTCTGATGCTCCTCCTCTGGTCTTGAAGAACACCCTTTGCTCCTAACCTGCGCATGATAAAAATCAACGCGCTGAGTGGAAGACTCAGTGGTGCTAAATAACCAACAATTTAATTAACAATAATAGCCAAGGCAAATCTTAAATTACTCAACTATATAAATACCGAAATCGCATTCATTTAATTCAAATACTTTGAAAGCAATGAGAAGATTATAAATACAAATATGTCTTCATTCTTTTATAGCAACAATAAAATTTCATTTTTCGTTAAGGCTCGTACTCATGCAGAATGAACATAAGTAGATTTGATCGTGGCCTATATTAGCGCCACCCCCATCACATAATCGTGGCCTATGAAAGCATCACCCCCATCACACAATCGTGGCCTATGAAAGCACCACCCCATCACACAAATAAGCGCGTCCGCCTATTTATAAGGGCTGATAACCCTAGCATATGATCATAGCTTCACAATAAGAAAATCCATCTCATCATACCACGTCTCAATCATGCATAGTAGAGCCCAAATCAAAATCATTATTTCACAAAAGCAATAATTCTAAATCAAAACCTCTTCATTTCTTAATACTCATCAGTTCAAAATTTTTACTCAAAACACTATAGATATATATATACTTAATATAGTATAAAAGTACATAGATCAAGAACTTTTCAGCATTTTCATAAACTTGACCTTTGCAGGGTTTTTAACACATAATTTGAGTTATGGGTCTCCAAATTGAATGAAATCAGATTCATTAGAAAGCTAAGACAAAATAATACAAATTTTTAGAAGGGACCACAGCCCAGATCAAACAGTAAGATAGCAACAAAAGCTCAGAACACAGACCAACAGATCAGACCTGATTCAGCAGAACCAAGTCCAATGTTTCTTGAATTCCTACTTCACCAAACACTCAAATGAAACCAATATAGAACGAGAGAAGTCTCAAGACACAGGGAAACAACTTTTATGAAGAACTCAGAACCTAATCTTGTCATTATAGTGGTCAAAATGGGCACTCAATTTAGTAATGCATGTGGCCCGACACAACAGAGTCAGTTTGGGTGTTTCAGCCATAAAATGAGCTATGTATCTCCAATTTGGACACAAGAGGATGGGTTGGAAAGATAAGAAGTAAAGATATGAATTTTATGAAGAACATAAGACGTTATGTTGCCATTTGAGTGGTCAAAATGGACAATCATTTCGGATAGATAGGTAAGACATCATAACAGAACCAGTTTTGGTATTTAAATCATAAGTTGTGCTACAAGTATTGGAATTAGACATAAGAATATGTTTTGGAAAGCTGAGAAATAGAGCTACAACTTTCATGAATAAGTCAGAAACAAATGGGAAGTATAAAGGGGTCAAAAATGAGTTCCAATACCACGGCAGAACATATCTCACATTAAAATTCAGCAATTTAACCAAAACATACAAAGTTCCCAAAATATATTCAAAACCCTAACCATGTAAAAACAACTTAAACAAGTGAAAGTATTATTGCACTAACCTTATTAACAAGCTTGAAAAAGCTTGGAAAGCCTTACTTGGCTTTCTCTTTACCCTTTGAGGATGGTTCTCCAACCTCTTCAAAGCATGAAAAATCAACATTAAAAGCAAAACTTGACAAAAGAAATAGTTGGAGCATGATTTAATGCATCAATAACATGTCTAAACCATGAATTCTATTTAACAATTCACAAAACTCAAAAACCACAACTTACTTGCTTCAATGGTAACTTCACTTCTCTTTGCTTTTAATCACCAATCTCAACTTCTACTACTTAATTCTTAAGAATTAAGTCCTATTCTATGGTTTAATTAGGTAGTTTGGTGGTAAATTTGGAGGTAAGAAAAATGAAGAAATGAAAGAAAGAGGAAGAAGATGGGAGATGGCGTGGAGAAGGAGAAGAGAAGAAAGAAATAAGTGTTGTGGTGTTACTTTAAGGTGCCAAAGTCAAATTTGACTTCCAAATTTCATGCCAAATGTGTGGCTAAGATCAAGTCCTAAGTAATCTCATCCAATGGCTCTAAATATTCCTCAAATAATTCTCTTCTACTTCTTATTTAACTTCACCAATTAATTAAATTAACTCCACTAAAATAATTCCTCATTTATTTCGTAATATACCACACTAGAAATATTATACATTTAATACATAAACTTTCCAATAATATTAATTAAATATTTTCTACCCACCTAAATCATGCAAACATGCTCCAAAAATAGTAAATAAAATAGTAAATAGGCATAGTAATTTTTCCGGACTATAATAATACCAAGTCCCGGACCGATGGTACTATTCACAGACCGGTAAATGACTATTACCGACACTAAAAGAAAATCAGTCTGTTACACGACGTCCGGAAACCATTAAAGTTAGCTGTGATGAGTGAATTGAACAAGCTTTTAATCCTGCTTTTTGTTTTTCTGAATGTTGTTTTGAGAACAATATGGATGGATTTTATTTCAATCAATGGGAATGAATTGTGATTACTTATTTTCTTATTTCTCCTGATTGTTATGTTCATGGCATTGATTATACCACACGCATATTTGGCATAAATGCATTGCATCATTTTGCATTTAACCTAAGCACCGTCGAAGATCTCAAAATAATCGAAATCGGATCAGACTTTAAGCTTGAGCTTAGAAACGATCTCCAAGAATGTCTCAAGAGGACTTCAGATGTTTTCATCTGGAGTTATGCTGCTCTACCGGGGATCAACAAGTCAATTGCAGAGCATTTCATCCCTATAGATTCGAATATCAATCCTGTAAAGCGGAAAAGAAGACGGGTCAGGCCAGAGTGGCAGAACAAGATCAAAGCTGAGGTTCAGAAGTAGCTAGATGCAGGTTTCTTGGAGGTGGTGCATTACCCTGAGTGGTTAGCAAACATAGTCCCTGTGCTCGAGAAGGATGGGGGACTAAGAGTCTGTGTCGACTACAGAGATTTAAATAAAACCTCGCCCAAAGATGAATTCCCTCTTCCACCTATAGATGTTCTGATCGACAGTGCTGTAAGAATGAGATGTTATTCTATTATGGACAGAAAAGAATAAAAAAGAATAAAAAAGAGAAAAATGATGATGAAATAAAAAATGAAATGAAATGAAAAAATATATGATAGTTGAAAAAAAAAGAAAAAAAGGGAAAGAAAGAAGCCAAAAGTGAGTCTTCCAAAAAAGTCCGTTTTATTCGTTGACTGCCAAACAGGTGACTAGATTTATCAAGCGGAACATTTTCTGTCGCTATGGTGCTCCTTATCACATAGTTACAGACAATGGTTTTCACTTCCAAGCAGACGTCATCCTAGAGGGAAATTCAGACCCAACTGGCATGGACCGTTCAGAATTCAGAAACTGTTGGACGAGGGTGCCGCTGAATTGGTCACTCCGGAAGGAAAATCCTTCTAATCGGATCGTTAATCAAAACCAGATGAAAAAGTTCTATATCTGAGATGATGATTTCGATTATAAAAAAAAAAAAGAAAAAAGGAAAAAAGGGGCTAGGTTGAAAACCGAAAAGGGCGACCTAGGTAAAAATGAGCTCGCTAGGTTGAAAACCCGTAAAGGGCGGCCTAGGCAAAAGTTAGAGTTTTAAAAAAATAATAAAAAATAAAAAATAAAATTTGAGATTAACGCATGGTGCTTAGTTTAAATGCGAAATCTATGCCATGCATTCGTGACATACTTGTGACCGGTTGCTCAATGCCATCAACTTGACTAGAAGGAGAATGGGCGAATGAGTAGTTAGAATGAACGACCATTGTATTAAAATAGTTTCTCTTTACTTCTATATGATGTTGAAAGAAGTAAGAGCAATAAAGAGCTTGATTCTCAAATTCTTCTTCCCTTTTGTTTCTGGGGCATGATCGTTGATTACAAGACATTCCTCCCTGCCTATATGGGCAGCATTCGCTCATTTGTTTTGAAGATTTTTGGCTATTGGTCCTGCCCGGGCATTGGATTCTCTTAGACGGTGATCAGAAGGTCAAATGCTATTTTCTCGGTGATTTCCTTGGACGGATCAATAAAGAAAGACCATGAACAAAAATCCCTAACGCTTAAATAGGCTCATGCATACATGAAGAAATTGCATATTTTATCTCTTTCTGAATGTTGCAGGTGATGAAAGGGTCATCCCTTCTTTTTCAAAAAATGTAAATCCTTTTTGTTTTTGAGGTTTTGGTTGGCTTTCATTTTGTTGTATTGTCTTTCGTCCATTTTGGAATAAAGTTGATGGGCATTTATGCCTGTGTTAACAAGGTGGACCACTCTTGCAAGTGGGTGGGATGCCTCCATTTTGTTTTTGTGGCTTTGTTTTCTTTGTGCAGGAATAAAGCAAAATCTAAAAAAAAAAAAAAAGAAAAAAGAAAACGAAAAAATTTTGGAGTCGGTGTGCGGCTCATATGCTTCAACAATTCCATCTACTCGCCACACAGGGGGCAGATTCATCAAAATCATCAATTACCCTCAGGTAAGTTTTCTTTCAAACACTGCATCAGGAAAAGTATACCTGAAAATTTGAGACTAGAAAAATTTAGCAATTGTTGCTAAAATTTAAAAGACTTTTGTTAAATTCAAAGTTGCAACGGATGGAAAAATAAAATTTTCAAGGTTTGCTTAAAAGATAATATTTTTGGTCTCGGGATGGATTCCAGACTGGGGGGCAAAAACAAAATCTTTTGCCTAGATGCAAAATTTCAAATTTCAAAGTTCATGATTATTAATGCATGGGGGCATGTGATGCTCCAACATTTAACAAAGGCAAGATCTATTTGTACACAAAAATTGCTCTTTTCTCTTGAAAAATTTTTCAGGCCAACCGGTGATGGTTTCTCGAAGCCGTTAGGTCCCACCAAGCAGTAATGGTGTATTACGAAGCTGTTTGGATCGTTTTCTCGATTAGTGATGGTGTATTGCGAAGCTGATCGAGTCAATCATTTTCCTCATTAGTGATCATGTATTGTAAAGCTGATCAGGACAATCTCAATGACCAACCGGTGATGGTTTCTCGAAGCCGTTAGGTCCCACCAAGCAGTGATGGTGTATTACGAAGCTGTTTGGATCCTTTTCTTGATTAGTGATGGTGTATTACGAAGCTGATCAAGACAATCTCAATACCAAACCCTCCAAAGCCGATTAGACTGAGCTGAGGAGGTGAACAACAAAGCCGATTAGACTGAGCTTTGCTGTTTGGGTCCTTTTCTCGATTCGTGATGATGCATTACAAAGCGGATCAAGCCAAATCCTTTTCCTGGTTAATGATGATGGATTACGAAGTTGATCAGGACAATCTCAAACACTCCAAAGCCGATTACACCGAGCTGAGGAGGTGAACAACAAAGCCGATTATACCGTGCTTTGGATTCTTTTCAAATCCCCTAAAGCCGATTAGACCGAGCTGAGGAGGTGAGCAACGAAGCCGATTACACTGTGCTTTGGATTCTTTCCAAATCCCCTGAAGTCGATTACACCGAGCTAAGGAGGTGAACAACAAAGCCGACTATACCGTGCTTTGGACTCTTTTCAAACTCTCTGAAGCCAATTACACCGAGCCGAGGAGATGAACAGCAAAGCTGATTAAATCGAGCTTTGGACAAAGCAAAATCTGTTTGTATACAGACAATTTCACAAAGCGATATCTGTTTGTATACAGAAATCGCTCTTTGACCCCATAAAGCGAAATCTGTTTGTACACAGAAATTGCTATTTGGTCCCAACTATTTGTATACAGAAATTAAGCAAAATCTGTTTGTATACAGAAATTGCATCAAGCAAAATCTGTTTGTATACAGAAATTGCTATTTGAACCCACCAAGCAAAATCTATTTGTATACAGAAATTGCTCTTTAGACCTACCAAGGCGAGATCTGTTTGTATACAGAAATTGCCATTTTCAAAATCATCTTGAACGTGGCCAGATGACTACCGATGCTTAGAACGTTGATGTAGTCCGACTGGAGCTTTCAGGTAAATTCAAATCTTTCGAGCCAACCAAATTTCAAAGTTTATGGTTATTAATGCATGGGGGCATGTGATGCTCCAACATTTAACAAAGGCAAGATCTATTTGTACACAGAAATTGCTCTTTTCTTTTTGAAAATGTTTTCAGGTCAAGCAGTGATGATGAATTACGAAGCTGTTTGGATCCTTTTCTCGATTCGTGATGATGTATTACGAAGCGGATCGAGTCAATTCTTTTCCTGATTAATGATGGTGGATTACGAAGTTGATCAGGGCAATCAAATCAAAATCCTTCGAGCCAATCAGACCGAGCTTCGGAGGTATCTTCAAAACCAATCAAACCGAGTTTTGGAGATCGTTATCAATCCAACTGGAGCCAACAAAGCCGATTACACTGAGCTTTGGACGTGACCAGATTCAAGCCAAGATTGAAGGCGCGTCAGTAGGCCACTTTAACATTAATCGTTTACACAATTCAGGATAAAGTGGGGGGGGGGGCAAACTGTTGACGCGTGTTTTTATGCCCCCACCTAATCCAATGATGATACGAGGATGTGAAATGAAAGGTTAATGCTACCTAGAAGTCTTTTAATCCAAGGATTTAAATAAAATCAATTTTAAGTGTCTGACTAGGTTGTAGCTGCGTCACGCAGCTATGTTAGACTACATGCCGTTTTTGTATTAAACGACATATAGCTCTGATACAGCAAGTAAGCTGCGTCAAGCAGCTAACGGCTGCATCACGCAGCTGTGCTCTGTGCCCTACTTATATAAATAGATCTTTTTTTTCTCACATTAAGGGAACTTTTAAAACTTGGAGAGCGATTCTGAAACCCTAAAAAGATACGCCCTGCGGCCACATTCTCCTCCAAAGGCTCTTTTGAGTTCGTTTGAAGGAGAATTGCCATTAGAGATCAATTTTAGGTGAATTAAACTAAAAAAGAGAGAAAATTAAGAGAAAAAAAGAGTAAACACTTAAATCCTTGGTGGCAAAGCTTCTGGATCGCTGTAACCATCGTTCGTTAAACCGTTTACAATCCTCAATCTGAGGATTAGGTAATTTCTTTACACCTTTTGTGTTTTTTATTCATTGATTATTTGTTTTATTGTTGTTTTAGTAGTTTAATCTTAATTGGATTGTATTCTGTTCATTTTTGGTCATTCGAGGTTGCCCTAAAATATATTTAAATAAAAAACGCTTTAAACAAATAATTTAAAAACAGAATTTGGACCAGAGCAGTTGCGTCACGCAGCCAGTAGATCCGTAACGGAGCTGGTAGTTGCGTGACGGAACTGTTCATGTCCAAAATTTCGTTTCTTTTACCCAGAAGAGCCGCGTCATGCAGCTATCGGCTGCGTCATGCAACTGTTCTTCAAAGAATAGCTGTTGTTCTAGGGTTCCATAAACAATTTTTATTCTTTCAAAAAAATAATAAATTTTGTACAAAAATAAAATTTAAATTTTCCCAATAAATCCGAAAATGACTAATTATGGACAGATTATAATTTAATTAAGTTTAGAATATTAAAATGTAATTATGCACGATTTCGGGTTTTAGGGTTTTTGGATTCAAATTCGGGTAGAATGTATTTTAGGTTCGGTTTGTGGCCCGCCTTTAACCATAAGGCAAGAGCGGGTCTTTTATTTATTTGATTTAATTGTTTTGGGTTGGATGATTTGGATGATGTGGATGATTTGGATGATTTGGATGAGTATGAATGTGATACTTAGATTTGATTGGGACGATTAAATAATTTTCCATATAAGAACTCGGTTCGATTCATTCGGGTTGGGTTTAAATAAACAATTTGGCTTTCCTAAATAAAATAAATTAGAAATTGTAGGTTAAAAGAGGCCGAATTTTCTGGGCGTCGGCTTCCAACGGGCCGGCATACCCAATTCCCTTACCCAGAATTGCCATGGTGCGCCTAACCAGTTTTCTAAATAATTAGGCCTTTAATAAAATTGGGTTTAAAATGGGGTCATTTTTATAAAATAAAATTAGAAACGGTCCCATTGCCGAAATAATGGGTGGCGACTCAAAATGTTTTGTAAGACCAATTTATCGGCATCGTACTCAAAAAAGGTTTTGTCACCATTGCTCAAAATAAAAATCGCTTTTCCAAATCAAAGCTAAAAAAGCGAACGTTTTTCGTGTCACTCGGGGGGGGGGGTGCGAAAACACAAAGATAACAAAGCAAAATATATTGTTCACAACACATAGATAAAACTAAGAAATCAGAGGGGTTTGGAGTCAGTTCTAAGTCTCTTAGAACTTCTGAGATTCTGAGTAGGAGTGGTTTCAGTAGAGCTTTCTGGTCGTTTAGAAGAAGGGTGCAGTGGAGGTTTTCTTCCATGAACTTTATGTTTACCCGCAGTGTGCTTTACTTTCTTCGGTTTCTCTGAGGCAGGAGTGTAGGGTGTTCCCTTAACTTTTAGAGTAGCTAGCTTCCTTTCATTAACATCCTTCATTCTTTCCAAGGATTCAATGAGAGACTGATTATGTTCAATCACAGCCTTGCATTCTTTCATTGCCTCATCGAGCTCCTTATTATGCTCCTCTATAGGCTCTTTTTCCATTTTGCCTAGCATAACTTCTCTACTCCTTTGAGCTGATAAGAACTCAGATTCTTTTTCAGTTTTGACCTCAGTTGACCTGTCTTCTTCACTCAATTCCAGTTTCTCTATTCAGCATCACTGGCTTCTTCTTCTTTCTTTTCTTTTTCGACCTTTTCACACTCCTTTTTCTCTTCTGTTTCTTCCCCTTTTTCTTTTTCTGATTCTGCTTCCTTCTCAGCTATTGTCTCCTTCTCTTTTTTTGTCTCTTCCTTCTTTTCCTCTTCTAATTTCTTTTCTTTCTCTTCTTCTTTCAATTTTTCTTTCTTTTCTTCCTTTTCTGTTTCTTCCAACGTAGCTTTTCCTTTCTCTTCTCTTTTCTTCTTTTTCTCAGCTTCTTCACCTTTTTCTTTCTTTTCTTTCTCTTCTTTTTCCTTTTCTTCTTCTCCTTCTTCATCTTTCATTTTCAACGACCCACTGTCTAACTTTGAAACATTGTAACCATCACTTTCATTTAAATCAACTTTCAGAAATTCAAACACTAGTGTAAGCACCATTCCATAGGGTAGTTTCTTAGGGTTCTTCTGCATTTTGTCAAAGATGGTATGACAAAGGTTGAAGGGTTTTTTCTCAACTATGTGCCACATGATGCACATTTCAACCTGATTCACATATGTAAGTGAAGCACTTTTGGGATAAATATAATGCACAATCAGTCTGTACAACCACTTCATACTATCCGTCATGTTTGAGCATTCAATAACACCCTGTTTATCTGCAGAACCCCTCTTAAACATTTGCTTCCTAAACTCTTCCTTTTTGTATTCACTAACCCTAGAAATATCTTTAATTTTTGTTACCCTAGACCCAATATTTGGCAAATTAAAAATTTTGCTTAAGTCAGCGTAAGAGAACGCTTTGATTTCACACTCAAGTTTTACAGAAATCGACTCTATTCCACTAACCTTAAGAGAACCATAGAATTCTTTAACCAAATTCTCATAACTTGGTCTGTTTAGTGACAGAAAATCCATCCAACCTTGGAACTCAAAGAGTTCCCTGAAGTTGAACTCAGCATTCCTGAAAAATTTCCAATCAATGACATAAGAACGCATGAGAGGATAAGGGGAAATAACAGATTTACCTTTGTCGCAAGACCTAGTGACTTGTTTCTTTGAAGTTGCAGTCTCTGCTTTTTCTTCCTTCGATTCCTTAATAGACTTCTTCTGTTTCGATTCCTTTTGTTCATATTTCTTTGATAGCCTTTTGAGGAGTTAAAGTTCTTGTTCAATTAGAGAGTCGAATGAAGAGGTGAAGCTTGATTCAGCCATTGTTGAGGTTTTGACGCAAAGAACAATTTAGGGTTTTGTAGCAAGAGAGCAAGAGAGAAGATAGAGCAGTTAATAGAGAGACAGAAATGATTAAGTGGCGAACTAGATTTTAGGAAAGAAGAATAAAACGAAAATGAAGAACAGTTTTTAGGGAAATTCAAATCGATAAAAAAAATAAAATAAAATAAAACTGCCAAAACTTAAATAGAATAAAGACACAAAACATAATAAAATAAACACACAAAAGAAAACAATTTGACTGTTTTTGAATTTTGTCTAAAGCAAGATTCTGATAATGACATTAGAAAGTCATATCAGAGCAATACGCATTTCTTTTTAGACAAAACAACATTTTTCACAAACACACAGAATAAAGTATTAGAACATAGCAGGTCTTTCACTTTCAAATGTAGAAAGCAGTTTAGAACATACTTACAGAGTTCTAAAGTTAAGAGTTTAAAAGTAACATACCGAGTTCTCTTCTAATTAAGCAGAATTGACTTTGATTCAAAGGTTTAGTAAAAATATCTGCCAATTGCTTTTCTGTAGGAATGAACTCAATCACTATGTCACCTTTTTGTACATGATCATGTATGAAGTGATGTCTGAGTTCTATGTGCTTGGTTTTAGAATGCTGGACTGGATTTTTAGATAGATTGATGGCGCTTATGTTGTCACACTTTATTGGTACTGTTTCTAATTTCAGACCATAGTCTGCCAATTGTTGCTTGATCCATAGAACTTGTGCAACACAGCTTCCAGCAGCAACATATTCTACTTCTGCAGTAGAAAGAGCAACAGATGTCTATTTCTTGCTAAACCATGACACAAGGGCGCTACCCAGAAATTGGCAAGTTCCAGACGTGCTTTTTCTATCTATTCTACTTCCTGCAAAATCAGAATCACTATACCCAATGAGATCAAATGTATCTCCTTTAGAATACCACAGACCTAGATTAGAAGTTCCACAAAGATATCTTAGAATTCTTTTTACAGCAATTAAATGAGATTCTTTGGGACACTATTGAAATCTAGCACATAGACAAACACTAAAGTGTATGTCTAGTCTGCTTGCCGTTAGATATAGTAAAGAACCAATCATACTTCTAAACAACTTGATATCCACATCCTTACCTTTTTCATCTTTTTCTAATTTTGAGGATGGACTCATTGGTGTACTACATACCTTGGCGTTTTCCATTTTGAATCGTTTCAACAATTCTCTAGTATATTTTTCTTGAGTTATGAAAATTCCATTTTCACATTATTTGATTTAAGTCCAAGGAACAAGTTTAATTCTCCCATCATACTCATTTCGAACTCACCCTGCATAATCTTAGAAAATTCCTTACAAAGAATATCATTAGTAGAGCCAAAGATTATGTCATCAACATAAATTTGTACAACTAGAATATCATGTGCTTTATTTTTGATAAATAGTGTTGTATCAACCTTTCCTCTTGAAAAACCATTTTCTAATAAAAACTTACTTAATCTTTCATACCAAACTCTAGGAGCTTGCTTCAAACCATAAAGAACTTTAGTAAGTCTGTAAACATGATTAGGTTTATCATAGATTTCAAAACCAGGAGGTTGTTCTACATACACTTCTTCATTTAGAAAACCATTTAGAAAACCACTTTTTACATCCATTTGATACAACATGAAGTTTATAAAACATGCAAATGCATAAAGCATTCTAATGGCCTCAAGTCTAGCAACCGGGGCAAAGGGCTCATCAAAATCGATGCCTTCCTCTTGGTTGTACCCTTGAGCCACTAATCTTGCTTTATTTCTCACAACATTACCTTGTTCATCAAGCTTATTTCTAAACACCCATTTTGTTCCAATAACATAATGGTTTTTAGGTCTAGAAACAAGTTTCCAAACTTGGTTTATCTCAAATTGATTTAGCTCTTCTTGCATAGCAAGAATCCAATTTTCATCATTTTGAGCATCTTCTAAGTTTTTAGGTTCTAATTGAGAAACGAAAGCAACGTTACCAAAATATCTCTTATATTGAGCTCTAGTCATCATCCTTTCTGGAGGATTATCCATAATGTCTTCTTGGGAATGATACTTATGGAATTGCCATTCTTTTGGTAATTGAGAATCTTCATTTTCTATTTTTGGCATTTGACTTTTAGCTGTATTCTGATCTTCATGTTCAACTTCTGGTTGAGCCTGATTTTCAATATTCTGCTAACTTTCTAGCTGTTCTAGTTATTTTGATTGTTCATTCTGCTTTTCTTGATTAGAATCTACAATATCATCATTCAAATTCTAGATGTAGAGTCAGATTCATCAAACACTACATGAATAGATTCTTCTACAACTAGAGTCTTTTTATTAAACACCCTATATGCTTTACTATTACTAGAATATCCCAGAAAAATTCCTTCATAGGATTAGCATCAAATTTAGCAAGATGATTTTTCTTATTATCTAGAATAAAGCATTTACACCCAAAAATATGAAAATAACCAATATTTGGTTTTCTACCTTTGTATAGCTCATATGGAGTTTTTTTAAGTTTAGATCTTACCAAAGCCCTATTTAGAATATAAGAGGCATTATTAATGGCTTTTGCCTAGAAATACTTTGGTAGTTTAGAATCACTCAGTATGGTTCTGGCCATTTCTTGAAGTGTTCTATTCTTGCTCTCCACAACTCCATTTTGTTGAGATGTTCTAGGTGCTGAGAAGTTATGGAAGATTCCTAACTTGTTGCAAAAAGCATCGAATTTTTGGTTTTCAAATTCTCCTCCATGATCACTTCTAATTGCAGAGATGTTGTATCCTTTCTCATTTTGTATTCTCTTGCAAAGATGAACAAACATGTCATATGACTCATCCTTATTTCTAAGGAAGAGTGTCTAGGTGAATCTAGAGTAATCATCTACAGTAACAAATACATACAATTTTCCTCCAAGAATAGAAGGAGTAATAGGTCCGAATAAATCAAGGTGTAGCAATTTTAAAGGTCTAGAAGTAGAAACCATTCCCTTGGATTTAAAAGATGTTCTAGTTTGTTTGCCCATTTGACAAGCATCACAAATGTGATCTTTTTCAAATTTCAACTTTGGCAAACCTCGAACCAAATCTTCCTTAGACAATTTAGAAATAAGGTGCATGCTTGCATGTCCAAGTCTTCTATGCCATAACCAACTAGAATTATCAACAAAAACTAAACATATATCCTGGTTATGCATATCAGAGAGATCTACAAGGTATATATTCCCAAACCTTTTTCCAACAAATAAAGTTTTATTGTTATGCATGTTCTGAACTTCACAATGAGAAGGTTCAAAGATCACTCTTCTATTTTTATCACAAATCTGACTAACACTTAACAAGTTATAATGTAATCCTTCTACTAAGCATACATCTTCTATTGAAGGATTTGAACCTACCACACCAATACCAACGATTTTACCTTTTGTTTTGTCTCCAAAGCTTACTGTACCTCCCTGTTTCTTTTCTAATCTGGAGAACTTCTTTCTATCACCAGTCATATGCCTAGAGCAAGCGCTGTCCATATACCACATTTCTGTTTTCAGCTTACTCGTTAGGCACACCTGAAAAGATCAAGCAAATTTAGGTATCCAACTCATATTGGGTCCTGGAGGGTTAGTGGTAATAGGTGCATTTAGCTTACTATGATTTTTCTTTCTGTTGAAACTTTGATGTTCTAAAGTCATAACATTAGAAACAACATTTTTCTTATTAGAAACATGATTCAGTTTAGAAATGCCATCATAGCTAAAACTTGTCTTTTCTTTAGAAAACGATTCTGAAATTGATTTTAGAATTCTAATTTCTGTTTTTAAAGATTCATTTTCAGAATTCAGATTTTTACATTTCCTTCAACGTGTGTCAGATTTTCAGAAAATCTTTTATTACAATTTTTAAGATCTTTGATCTCTATGATAAGATCTTTACATGTAACTTCTTGATAAAAAGCATCTTTTAAATGATTACATTCAGATTTTAATTTTCTGAAATCTTTCTTTAGAACTTTATACTTTCTAACAAGCTTTTCAAATTCATTGCAAAGATTATTATAAGTATTTAGAAGATCATTTTCTGATTCAGGTTTAGAAATACTTATAGTGCTTTCTTCATGCTTCTGGACCATTGCATCTTTTTCATCGATTTCAACTTTCTGTGTTGAAGTCAAAGTGCTGATTTCCTTGGAGTCATAATTGATAGTAGCCATCAGACAGATATTAGTTGTTTCTTCCTGGTCACTTTGACTTTCAGAATTTGAATTATCTGAATCACTCCAAGCAGCTATGAATGCCTGCTTCAGCTTCTCTTTCTTTGACTTCTTTTTCAATTTAGGAATATTGGGTTTGATATGTCCAGGTTTGTTGCATTCACAACAAACCACTTCAGAAGGTTCTTTCTTAGGTAAGTTGCTATTTTTAGGTGGAAAGTTCTTTTTGACAAACTTTTTCTGTGGCCTTCCACTCTTTCTATAGAACTTTTTAAATCTTTTAGCAACAAGTGCTAAATCATCACTATCAAGATTGGAAGAACTTTCTTCACTAGAAACTACTTTCAAAGCCAGTCCTTTCTTTTTCTTATCTTCTACAGTCAAAGAAGATTTCATTTCTTCTGAAACAAGAGCTCCTATAAGATAATCATAAGTGACGGGAGTCTCTTTGTAATTCATAACAGTTCCTATAGAATCCCATTTTTTAGGTAGAATTCTAAGGATTTTCTTAACAAGTTCATCTTCTGAAATTTCCTTTCCGAGAGTTCTCAAAGGATTAACTATATTAGTAAATCTAGAATTTAACTCTGTAATAGTCTCTCCTTCCTTCATACTAAACATTTTATATTCTCTCCAAAGGATATTTATTCTGGATTCCTTTACTCTATATGTACCCTCATAGGTAACTCTAAGTTTTTTCTAAACTTCTGTTGCAGATCTACATCCAGACACTTTGTTGTATTCTGTTGCATCTAAAGCACAACGAAGAATATTAATAGCTTTTGCATTTATAGAAATATCGTTCCAATCAGCATCTGTATATTCTTCTTCTGTTTTTCTAATTCTCTCATTTTCTACAATTTCGTAGGAATACGAGGACCAATAATGACATTCCTCCAGCAGTTTATATCAACTGATTTTATGAAATTTTCCATTCTGGTTTTCCAATAAAAGTAATTAGAACCATTGAACAAAGGAAGTCTAGAAACAGATTGACCTTCTAAAGAAGTAAGAGGAAGTGGGGTTGCCATGGGATCTTATCTCTTAAGCTGTTAAGCTTCGGTAAGTCAAGAGCCAATGCTCTGATACTAGATTGTGGGTCCCGTATATGTATGGCACAACCCAAGAGGGGGGTGAATTGGGTTTTCTAAAAATATAAATTTTAGCTTTAAAAACAAGACTCAGAATTCTAAGTGCAGCGGAAAAATTAATAAACTTGTGAAAATAAGTTATAGATTAGAACTACCTCATAATGTTCTATTCAGAAAAAAAAAAAAGACTTTGCAAAGTGTAGCTATTAATTAGAACTGCTTCACAATGTCTTATTCAATTATCAGAACTGTTTTATGATGGAAAGCTATTGTAATTAGAACTTCCTCACAAAGTTTAGAAAGACTGTGTGAGAGACAGTTATCGAAATCTGAACTGCTTCACAAAGTTTTGATCAAGTTTAGAAAAATGATTAGAAACCCAAGAATTGAAATATATGTAAATAGAAGAACCATTTAGAACTTAGTATATTCATTTAGCAGAAGTCCAGAGTTATAATGTTCAGAAAATAAAAAGTTTATTTCAGTTTTAGAACATCAAAACTATTAACAACTTTAGCATTTCTAAAGTAAAATATTATCAAGTAGAACTTTAGAAAATAAAAAGATCAACATAGTGATTTATAGTGGTTCGACACTAACTTGCCTACATCGACTCCCTGTGAACCCCTACCCCAAATGTCATAGGCATATGAATGCATGTGACTAAGGACAGAAATGCACGTGAATGTATGAGTCGCCACCTTGTTTAATTATTTTAGGGTAAACTAGGAAAAAACCCTAAGTGACTCCAATTTTAATTAACCTAGTTACTAGATTAATTATCCCAATGTTTAAAGCACAGTCTGCGAACCCGAGATGGATCCCGAGACTATGTCATGCTGATGAACTAACCGATGGATGAATGCTTTGCAAGGTGAATGATGTAATTGGACCAAATGAAATGTTTATATGATTTTGACTTGCTGCCCGGGGTGAAATCCCGAACGTGCCTACGTACTTCCGTGTGAATGGAAGATCAAAGTCAACGTAGTTCGATAGGCCTTTTTAAAAGGGCTTTGAAGGTGTATGCTTAATGCATGAGTGTGTATGCTTTGTGCATAAGTGTGTATGCTTTGTGCATGAGTGTGTATGCTTTGTGCATAAGTGTGTATGCTTTGTGCATAAGTGTGTATGCTTTGTGCATGAGTGTGTGTATGCTTTGTGCATGAGTGTGTGTATGCTTTGTGCATTTTGTGTGTATGCTTTGTGCATGAGTGTGTGTATGCTTTGTGCATTTTGTTTAGGCATTTCGCCAAAGATTGATTGATTTTTAGGCATGTTGCCAAAAATGTTGATTTTAATGGCTTTTAGCCAAAATGATTTGATCTAGGCAATTGTTGCCAAAATGGTTGATTTTAAGGCCTTTGGCCAAAAGATTGATTAATTTAAGCGATTTGTCGCTAAAATGGTTGATTTTAAGGCCTTTGGCCAAAATGTGTTGTTTTAGGCAATTAGTTTGCCAAAATGTGCGATTTAGGCTTTAATGCCACGATTATCAATTAATCGGGCGTTCGAGCTTAATCACAATTTATTGTCGAAACGTGATTGATTAAGGCTTTTAGCCACAATTATTGATTAATTGGACTTAAGCCGGATTTGTTCGAAATAAGGCAATTGAACCGTAGTTATTAATTAACTAGGCTCTTTTAGCCAATATTGTCGGATTTAAACTTTAATACCACGGTTATTAATTAACCGGATATTTAAGCTTAATCGTGTTTAATTAAGACAGTTTATTTGTCTAAATGATGACGTGAATGCATTTATGCAATTGTAGAATTATTAAGAGTAGAAGAGAAATATGCATGAAGTGCTAAAATTAAATAGGCAGAGTTTTGTTTACCTACCTGATTTAATCGAGAACCGCTTCTTAACTCCAGATTAAGCTCCTCGCTTAGGAAATATTAATTAATTTTAATTTGTTTAATTTTAATGTCCAAATATCACAATAAAAATGCAATAAAAATTAAATTAAATGCAAAAAGCGGTAAAGAAAACGCAAGGAGCGTGAGAGGGAGAAGGATTCGTCTGTCAACACAAACAGGGGTGTCAAAAATAGGCTGAAAATGGTCTATTTATAGGCCATTTTCGGGTCCAGGGCGGCAGGTGCCGCCCAGTCGGTGGGGCGGCAGGTGCCGCCCATGCTGGGCGGCTGCTGCCACCCAGGCGGTGGGGCGGCAGGTGCCGCCCATGCTGGGCGGCAGCTGCCGCCGTGTCCGGCTGCCGGAGCCGCCGTAGTTGGTGGTGGCCACCATGTCTCGCTCCGGGAGCTTTTTTGGGAGTTTCCGACCTCCAAAAATCATTCCGGGACTGGTTCTGCGATCCTCGTGAAATTCCGGACGTTTTAAGTACCATATTGGCATACTTCCAGTAAATGTCCAAAATGGCCTTCGGTCTGGCCGGACTGTTTGCAGTCCGGCATTGACACTGTAGAAAAGTCAAAGTTACTGTAGCAATGTCAAAATTTGAGTATTCACAGATGCCCCCCACTGGCTATCATAAAAATGATTTATGAGAGCCAGTGGCCGTCTGAAGGAGCAAATTTTGAAGGCGAAACTCGGACCTTGGGCCAAATTGGGATTATGGGGCCTTGGGCTGAGTTGTGAATTTTCGGACCCTAGGCCGAGTTTTGAATTTCGGGCCTTAGGCCGAATTGTGAATTTTCAGGCCTCTGCGGCCGAATGTGATTTTTCGGGCCTCTGTGGCCTGAATGTGATTTTTCGGGCCTCTGTGGCCTGGATTGTGATTTTTCGTGCCACTTTGGCCTGAATGTGATTTTTCGGGCCTCTGTGGCCTGAATGTGATTTTTCGGGCCTCTGGGGTCTGAATGTGATTCTTCGGGCCACTTTGGCCTGAATGTGATTTTTCGGGCCTCTGGGGCTTGAATTGTGATTTTTCGGGCCTCTGGGGCCTGATTGTGATTCTTCGGGCCACTTTGGCCTGAATGTGATTTTTCGGGCCTCTGTGGCCTGAATGTGATTTTTCGGGCCTCTAGGGCCTGAATTGTGATTTTTCGGGCCTCTGGGGCCTGATTGTGATTCTTCGCGCCACTTTGGCCTGAATGTGATTTTTCGGGCATTGGGGCCTGAATTGTGATTTTTCGGGTCTCTGGGGCCTGATTGTGATTCTTCGGGCCACTTTGGCCTGAATGTGATTCTTCGGGCCTCTGTGGCCTGAATGTGATTTTTCGAGCCTCTGGGGCCTGAATTGTGATTTTTCGGGCCTCTGGGGCCTGATTGTGATTCTTCGGGCCACTTTGGCCTGAATGTGATTTTTCGGGCCTCTGGGGCCTGAATTGTGATTTTTCGGGCCTCTGGGGCCTGATTGTGATTCTTCGGGCCACTTTGGCCTGAATGTGATTTTTCGGGCCTCTGTGGCCTGAATGTGATTTTTCAGGCCTCTGGGGCCTGAATTGTGATTTTTCGGGCCTCTGGGGCCTGATTGTGATTCTTCGGGCCACTTTGGCCCGAATGTGATTCTTCGGGCCTCTGTGGCCTGAATGTGATTGTTGGGCCTCTGCGGCCGAATGTGATTGTTGGGCCTCTGCGGCCGAATGTGATTTTTATTTTTATATGCATGGAATTATATTTGCAACTTAAAGATGTTTTAGCCTCTTTGAGGAGTTAAAAAGAAATTTTGCCTCTTAGAGGATTTGAAAAGATGTTTTGCCTCTTAGAGGGCTCGAAAAGAGATTTGTTTTATTTTTGTGTTTTTTTTTTTTTTTTTTTTTTTTTTTTTTGAGAACCAAGGGTCCACCTAAAGTCGAAATGATCAAATGACTTGGTTTTGGATGAAGAATGGCTGGCTATTGGTTAGGGTTTCACCCTAGGTTTTATGTAAAAAGAGGTCGACGATAGTTGGGTTTCTCCCTGGGTTGTGTATGTTAACACTTGCCCCTGAATCCGACCTGGAGGATTTCGCCCCCTGTTTGATGCCTTTATTAGCTGAAATAGAATTTCTTCTTAATGAAAGACTAGAAATTTCGTGATTACTTCTGTGATGGGAGAATGGTGAAGGTTCTTATCACTTCTTGCCCCCAGAATGGTGCTGGCCATGGAATACTTCAAAACATTGGTGTTGTACTTGTCCAATCGATTGAGGAATCAATGAGAACAAAGCCACTTATATGACTCGAGGAAACAGACAATGTTGATGACATCGCTCGTCTGAAAGGATCAAAGAAACGATGGTCCGAGTGGAGACGAGGTGTTAAAGAATTACCTCTCAACGATTATGTTTGACATTTTTAGGGTTGTTTTGGAAACCCCGGGGATTGACATTTTCCTCTCTCTTTTTTTTTTTTTTTTTTTTTTTTTCGAGGAATGACTCAAAGAGTGACGCTTTCAAAATGAACTTTTGAGAATGACTCAATTTTTTGTGACTCCTTGTGGAATGACCACTGGTGATGGAGACTTGATTTTAGAGACTCGATTTAGAGACTCAAATTTTTCTTGTAGTGAATTTTGACTCGAAGGAACTTAGTGTTCATCTTACAAAAATGGACTCTCTAAAAGAATTCATGAAAGCACTTTTTGTTTTTTTTTTTTTTTTTTTTTTTTTTTTTTACCTAGTAGCCGCCCTTTCGGGTTTTCAGCCTAGCGGGCTCAATTCTTGCCTGAAGCCGCCCTTTCGGGTTTTCAACTCCAGCTTTTATTCTTCTTTTCTTCTCTTTTTTTTTATATATTTTTTTTTAATATATTTTTTATATTGGCAAAGAGAAAATGCTTTTTATGATGCAAACTTATGTTTGTGACCGCGCCTTTGTGGCTGCCTACGTATCTCCAAGAACTCTTCGGGGGATGGGGAGAATCAGGTCTTTCGTAGTTCCTTCCGGGATGCGAACTTCGTGCTCGGCTAGTGCGAAAATTCATCTCCGGCTTGATTTCTTCGCGGGATTTCTTCCCGGCTTGATGTCTTTGCGGGATTCCTTCCTGGCTGGATGTTTTTGCAGGATTCCTTCCCGACTTGATGTTGATGCAGAATTCATTTCTGTCTTGATTTCTTCGCAGGATTCCTTCCCGGCTTGATGTATTTGCGGGATTCCTTCCCGGCTTGATGTCTTTGCGGGATTCCTTCCCGGCTTGATGTCTTTGCAAAATTCATTTCTGTTTTGATTTCTTCGCAGGATTCCTTCCCGGCTTGATGATGTTGAATCAACTTATTGACCCGAGCTCGTATGATAGTGATGACCCTAGGCGAATCTGACTTTGTTGTTGTAGTGGTTTCACCACTGGTTGACTGAAATATGACTTGTATTCATCATAAAGAGTTTTGAATACCCACATTGTGGTGGTAACTTGAGTGTTGAAGAAGCTTTTACGCTTTGAGTTTGTGGCTTTGCCATGTTTGAATTCTTGAGGTTAATTTGATTCCTTTTCTTGAACTATATCTTCCTCTGAATTTGAAACTTATTTCCTCAATGGTTCTCCTCTCCATAAGGAATTTTGAGGAGACTCTTCCTTTTCCTTATTTTGAGAAATGATCCTTGTTTATAAGGACACTTGTACTTGTACCATGCTTGGCGCTTGATTTTCAAGGTGTTTGTTGTCATCCGATTTGTGGAAATGACTACTTCTTTTAACTTGCTTTTTCAAAATGTGAGCAGCCGCTTGGTCTTTATCCTTATGGCTGAAATGATTTGTCTTCTACCCTTGATGGGCTTGAATTTAACAGAGAGCTTGCAATTGACCCGTTTTTTGACAACTTGATTTCCTGTAGCTTTGTCCTCGATTTCTTTCCTTCGTGCAGAAATTCCCTTTGACCCATTTTTTTTTCTTTGGCTTGTTTGGAAGCAGCCTCTCCATAAAGAATTTTGAGGCAACTTGATTCTGAGATGACTTGAGTAGTGTATGGATAGCATTGCGACTTCGTGCAATTCCAAACATAGCTTCTTTATTCTGTCGGAGCATCTTTCATTCCCGGATTTTCGGAGAAACCATTCTGGCCCTAACCCCCTTCAATCGGCTTTGCCTCAGTACTGTTTGAAGTCTTGCGTACCCTTTGCTAGATCCTTTCCATGATTACCCTCCAAAACTTCCCCTTTGATGGTGCTTCTTAGGATGCCCCCAGCTTTGATCGATGCAGAGCAAATGAATGCATTTTTCTTTGCCAATTTTTATTATCTTTTTTTTTTTTTTTTGTGCTTTCACAGGAAAGGATACGGAAAGAGTATAAATATGATTGGAACGTAAACTGATCCCTTTTTATTGATAAGACAAAAATTGTGTACAAAAGACACTTAGATTTACAAATTTGAATTGAATGAAAACTTGAATGGAAATGAAAATGAAAAGAAAAAACTAGACCCTAAAAGATAGACTCTGTGATGGACTAGGATTGGATTGACTGTAGTGACTTTGTTCTTCTCGATGCTTCAATCGATCAGACATGTGGTTGTTGGTCTTGAACAATTTCTTTGTTCTTTTGGAGGTTTGATATCAATCTTCTCAGACACAAACTTCATTCATTTCTAAGAAAAGTTCGAAAGGATCGAACGATTCTTGTTTAGCATTTTTTTTTTTTTGCATTAATCCCATGGTTAGGCAAGGGATTGGTTGATGTTCAGCTTGCTCTTGGGGATGATGGACCCATTGTCAACCAGGTCTTGTAGACGATTTTTCAAAGTCCAGCATGATTCGGTCTTATGCCCTTGTCCTTGATGGTACTCACAGTATTCATTGGCTTTGAAATTTCGGGGCAGGGGGTTTGGTAATGGCCTTGCTTCTAAGGGCTTCAGTAAACTTGCTTTCACTGCTTCTCGGAACACCAAAAGGATTGGTATGCCGAGATCAGTATATTGCCTCCTTGGCTGATTGTTTCCCAAATTCCCAACACGTAAAGGATTCGTGGGGATTATACTAGCTATTTCATTTGTCTCACTGGACCCAGCATGATTCTGCTTCTTGTATGAGTCTTCTTTGAGCTGACCCAACTGGATTAAGTCTTCCACCTTAGTTGCAGTCGCAATGAGCGATTGGAACGTAGGCAAGTACTGTGTTTGAAGCTGTGACTGGTAGACAGGCAGTAAATTCTTGATTATTATGTCAACTGGTTCCTGTTCAGAGGGTCGGTTGATCATTTGAGCAGCTTTGGCTCTCCACCTCGAAAGGAACGAGGAGAAGGGCTCATTGTTCTTTTGTTTAGTGGTTTCTAGCTCCCTCCGGGTAACATCCACTTCGATATTATAATGGTATTGCGTGTTGAAAGCATCGCATATGTCCTCCCAATTCTTCATTTTGGAACGATCCAAGCTTACAAACCATCTTAATGCAGCACCAGTCAAAGATTGTTGAAACAACTGAGCAAGGAGCTCGCTGTTCAGGCCAAAGGGGTTGAGGGCACCCACATACATTCTCAGGTGCGTTTTGGGACAAGTGATTCCGTCAAACTTATCCATGTTGGGCATTTTGAATTTTGTTGGCAGTCTTGCTTCGGGGAACAAGGACAAGGAGTCCATGTCCACCACTTCCTTGTGTGTTTTAAGGGCAGTGATTGACCTTTCCAAGAGTTCCAGCTTCTCTCTCATTTTCTGAGGTTCCAGCTCAGAGGCAGTTCTGGAGGGCATGTCATCCAAGTTAAGGGTAGGGCTTGTCGGTTCTGCAGCAGGTCCCTGATTGGAGGCAGAAGGTCCACTTCCCCCAGGAGAAGCCCCATTTCCATTACCTAGCTCAGCTATTAGGGCAGTCCTCTGTGCAGCTAAGGCGTCATTCATTCTGGCCTCCATCCTGGCTTCCATTTGTTCCATAAGGTTTTGAATGTCAAACAGTGATGCCATTGGTGTAGTTGGGGTTGTTGGACTTGTGGGTGAGAGCTCAGTTGGTGTTTCGGGTACAGGTGGTCTTTGGAAGGGTACCTGTGAAAGGACATAGTCAAAATGATTAGACTATCCTATATAAGGTGTTTTCATAGGGTATGTGAGATAGTGTGAGGTAGGGTAATGTTGGTATGCTAGGACACCTAGGATAGGACCCAATAGGATGTGATATGTAAGGTATAGTGCTTAGGGCTGAACACCTCGACTTTTCGAAAGGCCCTAAGTTCTCAAAGAAGATATATTTTTTTTGGGCCTTAGGGCCAAAATGTGAACTTTTGGGCCTTTGAGGCCAAATTGGGAATTTTAGGGCCTTAGGGGCCAAATGGCGAAATTTTGGGCCTTAGGGGCCAAAATGTGAATTTTTAGGCCTTAGGGGCCAAAATGTGAACTTTTAGGCCTAAAGGGGCCAAAATGTAATTTTTCAGGTCTCGGGGACCAAAATGTAATTTTTCAGGTCTCAAGGACCAAAATGTGATTTTCCAGCTTTGAAATTGAAAATTTTTGTTTTTTTAAGATTCTCTTTTTTATCATTTTCCAGACCCTATTTTTTTTTTTGAAGTATGGGGTGAATGCGTGAATGCGCACAATATCACAACATAATTCATTTTTAAAGGAATGGTTCAGCATCACTGGGTGCATACAGTCCTAAAGGATAGGTTCTATAGGCTATGACACAAATAGAGAATCGGCTTATTAAGGGACCTTTGAACCTTGAGCATGGATATACCTAACCATATGTGAAACAAAGAGTTTCGCGTGGGTCCAACGGTACGCATACTCATGTGCCACCCCCAAAAGGATTAGGGATGGTTTGCGGTAACAGGGAGGACGCTTTGGCTGTCCGTCGACATAATCAAAGAGACCTGCCGATCAGCGCTACTTGCTATCCAGACTCAGAAGTTTGAACAGAAAGAGAAGAAATTCATTTGAAGTTCATTTTTTTATGCAATGGAGAAAAGGATTCTCAATCGTGCAAATAAATCAACAAGTTTTAATGTCTTCATTAGATTTTATAATTAAGTCCAAATTTTCTCATCGAGTATTCTTAAAGAAAGAACACTGGATTCTAGTTGAGGTATCCTGCAAAACAAAACACAAAATAATACCCTCGAGAGGCAGGTTAGTTGATGCAACAATTGTAGTCCACTGTATGCAAAATGATTACATAATTTTCCCCAGCAGAGTCGCCAAATTGTGAACCCCTACCCCAAATGTCATAGGCATATGAATGCATGTGACTAAGGACAGAAATGCACGTGAATGTATGAGTCGCCACCTTGTTTAATTATTTTAGGGTAAACTAGGAAAAAACCCTAAGTGACTCCAATTTTAATTAACCTAGTTACTAGATTAATTATCCCAATGTTTAAAGCACAGTCTGCGAACCCGAGATGGATCCCGAGACTATGTCATGCTGATGAACTAACCGATGGATGAATGCTTTGCAAGGTGAATGATGTAATTGGACCAAATGAAATGTTTATGTGATTTTGACTTGCTGCCCAGGGTGAAATCCCGAACGTGCCTACGTACTTCCGTGTGAATGGAAGATCAAAGTCAACGTAGTTCGATAGGCCTTTTTAAAAGGGCTTTGAAGGTGTATGCTTAATGCATGAGTGTGTATGCTTTGTGCATAAGTGTGTATGCTTTGTGCATGAGTGTGTATGCTTTGTGCATGAGTGTGTATGCTTTATGCATAAGTGTGTATGCTTTGTGCATAAGTGTGTATGCTTTGTGCATGAGTGTGTGTATGCTTTGTGCATTTTGTGTGTATGCTTTGTGCATGAGTGTGTGTATGCTTTGTGCATTTTGTTTAGGCATTTCGCCAAAGATTGATTGATTTTTAGGCATGTTGCCAAAAATGTTGATTTTAATGGCTTTTAGCCAAAATGATTTGATCTAGGCAATTGTTGCCAAAATGGTTGATTTTAAGGCCTTTGGCCAAAAGATTGATTAATTTAAGCGATTTGTCGCTAAAATGGTTGATTTTAAGGCCTTTGGCCAAAATGTGTTGTTTTAGGCAATTAGTTTGCCAAAATGTGCGATTTAGGCTTTAATGCCACGATTATCAATTAATCGGGCGTTCGAGCTTAATCACAATTTATTGTCGAAACGTGATTGATTAAGGCTTTTAGCCACAATTATTGATTAATTGGACTTAAGCCGGATTTGTTCGAAATAAGGCAATTGAACCGTAGTTATTAATTAACTAGGCTCTTTTAGCCAATATTGTCGGATTTAAACTTTAATACCACGGTTATTAATTAACCGGATATTTAAGCTTAATCGTGTTTAATTAAGACAGTTTATTTGTCTAAATGATGACGTGAATGCATTTATGCAATTGTAGAATTATTAAGAGTAGAAGAGAAATATGCATGAAGTGCTAAAATTAAATAGGCAGAGTTTTGTTTACATACCTGATTTAATCGACAACCGCTTCTTAACTCCAGATTAAGCTCCTCGCTTAGGAAATATTAATTAATTTTAATTTGTTTAATTTTAATGTCCAAATATCACAATAAAAATGCAATAAAAATTAAATTAAATGCAAAAAGCGGTAAAGAAAACGCAAGGAGCGTGAGAGGGAGAAGGATTCGTCTGTCAACACAGACAGGGATGTCAAAAATAGGCTGAAAATGGTATATTTATAGGCCATTTTCGGGTTCAGGGCGGCAGGTGCCGCCCAGTCGGTGGGGCGGCAGGTGCCGCCCAGGCGGTGGGGCGGCAGCTGCCGCCGTGTCCGGCGGCCGGCGCCGCCATAGCTGGTGGTGGCCACCATGTCTCGCTCCGGGAGCTTTTTTGGGAGTTTTCGACCTCCAAAAATCATTCCGGGACCGGTTCTGCGATCCTCGTGAAATTCCGGACGTTTTAAGTACCATATTGGCATACTTCCAGTAAATGTCCAAAATGGCCTTCGGTCCGGCCGGACTGTTTGCAGTTCGGCATTGACACTGTAGAAAAGTCAAAGTTACTGTAGCAAGGTCAAAATTTGAGTATTCACACTCCCCAAGACTCACCTTGAGATCCTCAACTATGTTATCTCTTTTCAAGGGTAAGAGACAAACCAACACTACAAGGCAATAGACCAACACCTAGATCTACCCATTGTCCCACTAGATTTTCCAAAGGTTCTAATTAACCTCAACCCTTTCTGTTTTTGGCAGAGTATAGAAACTCAATTCAAGACATTAGAATCTCTCTCACGGAGAAGGTTGCTTGATAACCTATTTCACAATAGCTTCTCACCCAAGCTATTAGACAAATGTTTATCAAATAAAGACCTGTCTACTAAAGATTACAGAATCTAAATAGACAGATAGAAATGCAAATATAAGCATAGGAAAAACATTTTTTTAGATTAGAAAATCGTTTCGAAACAGAACTGTTTTTCAAAAGAAGTTGTTATAAAATTTCTTTTCTCTTTTAAAGATAAAAACGTAAAGTATAAAGATAAAAAGAAATAAAGGGATAGAGAGTAAGTTTTGAGAGATAAAAGATATGACCAATGAATGAATACTCTTAAAACGAAAACTCTTTCTTCCACATTTTTCAAGAACGAAAAACGTCTTTTTATAGAGAGGTCTGCGACTTTCGTTTTTAGAAAGTGAAAATCTCTTTTTCAAATCTGAATATTGTCTTTCCTTATTTAAAAGATACAAAAATCCTTGTTACCAAAACTTTTGAGTCAACATTCTATCTTTTTGGTAAGTAAATAAGAGACAATCTTTCTTTCCTTTAAAATAAAGATTTTCGAAAGCAATTATTTGAATAAATCTTTTTCGAAAAGATTTACCTACCAAAACGAATTAAAATAAGATCTTTCTTCGTTTAGGTAAGAAAATAAATCAAGATTCTTGGATCTTAAAAAAAATTTTGTTTTTGAAAATGAAGTACATAAGATCTTTATTCTTGTTACCAAAATTGCTAGAGACAAAGTCTCTTTGATTTAGTTAATTTGAATATTTTGAATCTTAAGGGAGTTCGAAAAAAGTTTGAAGCAAATTTACGAAAGGAAAAGATTTATTTTGAAGAATTATTTTCGAAAAAATAATTTTGTTGAGAGAAAAATTAATTTTTGTGCTTATAATTGAATGTTCTCTCTATCCTACAATGAATCCTAAAAGTCTAACCACTAGGGTCTTCGAATGTCTTCATAATCCTTGAATTTGTAAGACTTGCCTTGTTCATTTATTACTTTCCACATGTATTCTGTATAAAATATTATTAGCACAAATAATATTATTTAAATTTATTTGTTTTGTTTTAATCATCAAAATCTAGAGATTAATATTTGACCCTTGAGCCAACAGTTTGTATGAGGATCAGGGCGCACGAAGTTCTAACATTAATTAGGGTGGTTGGGTCCGATTAAGTCCTTATAATATTGTTAATTAAAAAATTATTAATTAACTCTTAAATTAATTAATAATGAATTAATTAACTAGTAGCTTTGGTTTAAAGAAGACCAAAGTGTAAATGAACGTCGAAAGGATCGACATGTGAGAACCAAGTCGGATTTTGGCTCAACTAAGGAAGAAGAGTAAAAATCGAACTTTGTGGCTTAGAATCACATTTTAGGGAGAGAGTCATTGATACTTGAGAAACATTCAATCAAGCAACAAGAGGTGCTTGAAAATGAGGGGGGAGTGCCTTATTTATAGGCTACTAGGATTGCCAGTCGGTATCGAGCATGTGAGCACCAGTACTAGTGCTGGCTATTCTAGAGGGCCTCATCGGTACCAATTGGCATACTGGTGGTAGGGTGGTCAGTACCGATCAGGGCAAATTATGCCCTGCCCTTTTGGCCTGATTTTAGCAGTTTCGGGTTTAGGGAGTCTGTTCGAGGCCCAAATTATGTCCGATCAAGCTGATTCTCACGCCGATGGATTCATAGCGAAATTTTTTAGAGTCCTAGTGCAGAAATCATGGTCAACAGTCATACCCAAAACTTCTCTTCTAGTGTTATCATATGCTCTCACTATCTAGTTGGAGGGCATAAATTTCAAAGTTAACCCAAGGCAGCTTGCAACCTTCAGGGGACACACATTCAGAGTAGAGCCATTATCAACCAAGACCACTGTCTTACCCCTAGCTTGTACTGTTACATATAAAGCATGGTTGTGAGTAATATCCCCCTTTGGGATCTCATGATCAGCCAAATGGATGGCCAAGGCTAAGGGATTCCTTATGATGGATGCAACTAATGCCTCTGGGGTTATATCTGAAGTGGTTTGGCATTGGTTCATAGCCTTGACCAAGGCTTAAAGGTGCATAAAGGACAATTGAATCAGACCCCAAATGGAGATGTTGACCTTAGTCTTCTTCAGTTGCTCCAAAACAAGATTCTCAAGTTGGGGGCTAAAACTAAAGCTCAGGGCATCTTTGGCTAAAGCGACACGATTGGGTAAAGCTTCAGGAGGAGGAGATGGGTATTGTCTCCTACTCCGGTTGATAACATTTATCTCCTTAAGTACGTCATTCTGGTCTATAACGCAACATGAGTTGTTAAGAATAGGGTGGATGAGTGAGACTAGGTCAGTATCTAGCTCCTGTTGTAATATATGAATGTTGGCTTGATGATGAGGAAGGTGGTTGGTGTTTATGTTCGGTTGGGGTCCAACTGAAAGTACTTGACCATTGTCCACAAGGTCTTGGATTTTATGGCGGAGGGTTTTGCATTCATTTATCTTGTGCCCTGCCCCTCGGTGGAAGGAACAGTATGCATTTAGGTTGTAATTTTTAGGAATGGGATTTGGAGTAGGTCTTGGTTCAAGCGGCTGCATCAGCTTATCATCTACAACCTTTTGGAAAATGAATGCTAGAGGGACCCCAAATTTGTGAAGTTACCGGTCAATTCTTGTGATTGGTCTTAGAGGAGGAGGAGGAGGAAACTGTCTTTGGCCGGTCAGATTGGCCACCTCACTGGCTTTTTGAGTGATAGGAGGAACTGCATGATAATTGGCCTGTTGGAGCTTTCTGTCCTTAGAAGAGGAAGCCTAGTCTTCCTTAATCTGACCTGACTAAATCAGGTCTTCAATCTTAATGGCGTTTGTAATCAGAGCCCTGAAATCCAGAAGGTATTAGGTCCTTAGTAGATTCTGGTAGGAGAGGAGCAAGTTCTTGATAATGATGTTGATCTATTCTTGCTCGGAGGGACGATTGAGCATTTGGGAAGCCTTGCCTCTCCACCTTGTAAGGAACAAGGAGAAAGGCTCTAGGGCTCCTTGCTTGGGTGTCTCTAGGTCCCTTCTTGTAATGTCAACCTTAATATTATAGTGGTACTGCTGGTTGAAGGCATTAATGATCTCATCCCAGGTCTTCTTCTTGGCATTATCCAGGGCCACAAACCATCGGAGAGCTACACCAGTTAAGGATTGATGGATGCAAGGAGCTCATTATTCAAACCAAGAGGAGTGAGGGCACTCAAATACATGTTTAGGTGAGTCTTTAGGAATATGGTTCCATCAAACTTATCCATGCTAGGCATTTTGAATTTCGTTGGCACCCTAGCTTCAGGGAATAATGGGAGAGAATTGACATAGATAAGGTTTTCATATTTGTTGATACTCTTCAAGAATTTCTCAAAGTTTTCCATTTTCTCCATCATTTTCTTGACTTGCAGAGAGGCCAAATCATCCCCAGTCTTGCTTGGGAGGGCAGTAACATTAGAGGTGGCCCCTATCTCAAGAACTAACCCTAGGGCAGTATGGTCGTTGTTGGGGGGAGCCAATTTGCTTATCATTAGAACTTCGTTCTGGTTTGGAGGAGCATTGGCATTCTAACTGGCATTCATCAAAGTCTGAACATTCCCCAATATAGTTTCCCATTGGTTAGTGATGTCATTCCATAGAGAGTCATTCTTTTTAGTAAGCATAGCCCGAAAGCGAGCCACTTGGTCTAGGAGCATTTCATCTAACATTGCTCTCAAATCAATAGGTACAGCAGCCATTGTTGTAGTTCTCTAGAAGAAACAAACAAAAGGAGGTATCAGTATTTCAACTCTTGGTCAGGTTTAAAAGCATGAATCAAGGTTTAGAACTCGAATTAGTATTTGAGGTTTGGGTGTTTAGTAGGTGCTCAGATGAGGATTCAGAGGATGTGGAAGATAATGCTCAGATCAGTATTAGAGGCTTTGATCGGGGCATTGTCTCCGGTTTAGGTGCTTAAGTCCGGCTTAAGGCTTTTGGTATTTTGAGGTGCTCAGGTCGGTGTTTAAGGCTTTTTAAAAATTTGGTGGTGCTCAGGTGAGGCTTTTGGGAAGCAATGCACAAATTAATATTTGAGGCTTTGATCGAGGCATTGTCCCTAGTTTAGGTGCTTAGGTCGGGTTTAAGGCTTTTGGTAACTCAGGTTAGTGTTTGAGGCTTTTAGGTATTTTGAGGTACTTGAGTGAGGCATTTGATTTTTCGGGGCGTAAGGGTGCTCAGGTTGGTATTTGAGGCTTTTGGTAGCTCAAGTCAGTGTTTGAGGCCAAATGGGTAAATGGTGTTGCTTAGGTTAGTGTTTAAGGCTTTTTGGTAGCTCAGGTCGGTGTTTGAGGCTTTTAGGTATTTTGAAGTGCTCAGGTGAGGCTTTTGGTTTTATGGTAACGGTGCTTAGGTTAGTGTTTGAGGCTTTTGGTAGCTCAAGTCAGTATTTGAGGCTTTTGGGATTTGGAAGACAATGCTCGGATCAGTATTAGAGGCTTTGATTGGGGCATTGTCCCCGGTTTAGATGCTTAGGTCAGATTTAAGGCTTTTGGGGAATTTAGTGGTGCTTAGGTCCGAGTTTCAAACTAGCCTCCTGGACTGAACCGACCTTCCCGGGCTTGAAAGCTATTTAATGAGGGTTACAGTGAATTAGTAATGGAATCAATGGCTTTAGTAAGTTATTCTCGGGGAGTATGAGCTCTTCGGGCTTCCCTAGAAAGATGAGGTGCACGCTAACCACATACACATATATATAGGTAAACAGTAGTTTGAGGCCCCGTTTAGGTTCTTTAAGAAGCATGAACCAACAAAGCTGCATTGACCAAAGGGCTGCTAAAGCAAGCTAAGCTTCACACGGCCCTGAGGAAGCCAAAAGCCCCTCTCCTCTCACGGCCGAAGGCTCCGCGTTGGAGAGCTTTTAGATCCCGCCTACAAGCTCATGTTTCTATAATCTCAATCTATATTTACTTGAAAACTTTGTTAGAAATTATCCCTTTTCTTTATTTGGATCGAGACTAAGAAGAATGGTTGGGACAACAAGCATCCATCTCGTTTGTACTTTGAAGGATATCTTCTCTCCAAAAGACCAAGATATTTGCAAGGGATTCATCCGAGTGTTTTTTATCCTCAAGTTGTTTTCACTCGATAAGTGAATTTCAAATTGCATTTTTTGAGGAAACCCCATGAAAAAATGCATATCCTACATCTGATTTGGCCCTACACTGATTCAGGAAGGTCCGAACCTGGGCATCCTCACTAGTAAGCCATGCCGTCCTTTCTTCAACCAGTATCTGTTTGGTTTGAGAAGCCAGCACGAGAACGAGTTGAACCCACTTAACCAAAAGCTACATTCAAGGATTGTGATTACTCTTTGTTCTTAGCCGCCAAATGAAGAAGGATCTCTATCAGCTAGCCTGTGATCAAGCCAGCTTCCTCTTTCGCAGTCCAGGTGAAGTCCCCCCCCCCAGGTATTTCCTGTCTTAAGCATACCCTTTTTTAAAAGGGGGTGCATGCGAGCGAGTTTAACCTAAAAGAAAAGATGTTAGTCCCCAGCGCAGAATGAACCGCGCTAGACGCGAACGACCTATCGAACAAGCATACCATAGTTTCAAAGAGCAAGACTAAAGACCCCATCTGGAAGTAAAAAAGTTTCGGGGTCTCAATTTCATATTTAATTTGCATATGGAATTAGAACACAACTTAATATCATCCTCGGTGACCTACCTGGGAAGCTAACTGCAGTGGCATCTTTCTGCAATTTATTTCAATTCCTCAACCTATTGATTGAACTTCTCGGATCCTCTTTAATTGATTGAATTGATTGAAAAGGATGACGGCCGATTGATATAGTTAATGCTCTGGCCTGCTTTTTGAGGGATTCATGCGAGTTGAAGATAGACAAAGATATACTTTAAGAAGGAAATTGATTGAATCGGGTAATATGTTCTAATTCGCCTAAGAGGCGTGAAAATAACAGCTAAAAGTGTTTGAGGCTTTTGGTAGCTCAGGCCAACATTTGAGGCTTTTTGGTAGCTCAGGTCGGTGTTTGGGGCTTTTAGGTATGAATTTCATTCGGGTATATCTTATTGAGTAGGGGTTTATATTTAGGTTAACCACTGGTTGGTGTTTCTATTTGACCACTGGTTTATGTTTAGGTATCTCAGATCAGGTTTGAGACTTTTGGAATTTGTGGTGCTCAGTTCAGTGATTGAGGCTTTTGGTGATGGCAATGCCCAAGTCGATGTTTGAGGCTTGGATAAGGGCATTGCCCTCAGTTTGGATTCTTAAAGTGCTTATGTCGGGTCTAAGGCTTTTAAGGTATCTAGAGGTAAGGTCTTTTGATGTGTTTCAGTCGAGTTTATCTCCTCGAGTAAGGATTTGTATTTAGGTTAACCACTGATTGGTGTTTAGATTGACCTTTGAATGGTGTTTTAGGGATTGACCACTAATTGGTGTTTTCGTTTGAACACTGGTTGGTGTTTAGGTTTGACCACTGAATTGCATTTGGGTTTGACCACTGGTTGATGCTTAGGTTTAACCCTGGATGGTGCTTAGGTTGACCACTGGATTGTGTTTGGGTTTGACCACTGGATGGTGTTTAAGGATTTCTCGATCCATGATATGAAATGCTTAGATGCATGAATATCATGCCAAAAAATGGTTTCATGATTTTTAGGGTGCATATAATCGTAGATATCAATTCTAAAGCCATTAGATGATTTAGGTGGATTCGGTTTAAGGGTCCCATCCACTGGAGTTGGAACATACCTCGTCATTTGACCATGTCGTATCAAATGGAATGATTAGTACACCAAACCGTTTGCCCCACTGAAAATATTAGAGACACACAGGATTGGGTGAGCAGCATTCTCGACCCGAGACAGCTCTAAGGAAGAGTGTCCTTAGGTGATAATATTGACCATCATTTTAGCACCAGGTAATAGGAAATTCCATTATGGATCCAACGGTGCGAGAATCAGCTCGATGTGAACCCCTCCCTGTGAATACTCAAATTTTGAGACTCAAAAAGCCAGTTTTCCCGGACTGCAAACAGTTCGATCGGACCAGAGGCCATTTTGGAAATTTACCGAAAGTATGCCAATATGGTACTTAAAACATCCGGGACGTCGCGAGGATCGCGAAACTGGTCCCGGAATATTTTTTGGATGTACGGAGCTCCCGGAAAAGCCTCCGGAGCATAAAACTAGAAAGTGCGCCGGCCGCTGCGGCGGCGGCAGCGGCCGGCGACAGCGGCTGCGGCCGCCCTCACCGACGGCTACGGTTGCCCTCACTGGCGGCGGCCCAGCCGCCGAGCTCCGGCGGCCCAGCCGCCGAGATCCGGTGGCCCGACCGCCGAGCTCCGGCGGCCCAGCAGCCGAGTCCCGGCGGCCCGGCCGCCGAACCCAGCCGCTGAACCCCGGCGGCCCAGCCGCTGAACCCCGGCGGCCCAGCCGCCGAAACAGTCCATTTTTCGCCTATAAATAGTGGCCCCGGGCCTTCTGTTTTCGACACTCAGTCTGTGTTGACGGACGCTCCTTCTCCCTACGCTCTTTGCGATTCTTTACTGCTTTCTTGCATTTTTTAATTTTAGTTTTATTTTATTGTTGTGATACTTGGTCACTTAAAATTAAATTAAAATTAATTCCCTTAACGAGGAGCTTAACCTGGAGTTAAGAAGCGGTCGACGATTAAATCAGGTACATGAACTGAACTCTGCCTATTTAATTTTAGCACTTCATGCATGCTTCTTCTCTACTCCTAATAATTCTACAACTGCATAAATGCATCCATGTCATCATTAGGCAAACAAATTGCCTCAATTAAATAAATTTAGGCTAAATGCCCGATTAATTAATAATCGTGGTATTAAAGCCTAAATCCGACAATATTGGCTTAAACTACCTAGTTAATTAATAGCTATGGTGTAATCGCCTTTATTTCAAACAAATCTGACTTAAGTCCAATTAATTAATAATTGTGGCTAAAAGCCTTAATCGATCACGTTTTGGCAACAAATTGCCTACAATTAAATCAATCTTTTGGCAAAATGCCTTAAAATTAATCAACTTATTTTGGCTAAAAGCCTTAAATCAATCATTTTGGCGACAATCGCCCAATCAACATCATTTTGGCAATCAAATTGCCTAAATCACTCTTTTTGGCTAAAAGCCTTAAAATCAATCATTTTGGCGACAATCGCCTAAAATTAATCATTTTTGGCAACGATTGTCTAAATCAATCTTTTTGGCTAAAAGCCATTAAAATCAACATTTTTGGCATCAAATGCCTAAAAATCAATCAATTCTTTGGCAAAATGCCTAAACAAAATGCACAAAGCATACACACACTCATGCATAAAGCATCCCCATTCAAAGCCCTCTAAAAGAGGCCTATCGAACTACGTCGACTTTGATCTTCCATTCAAACGGAAGTACGTAGGCACGTTTGGGATTTAACCCCGAGCGGCAAGTTAAAATCACATAAACACTTTCATTGGTCCAAATCATATCATCCTACACCCTGCAAAGCATTCATTGTTTAGGTTAGTTCATCAGCATGACATAGTCTCGGGATCCACCTCGGGTTCGTAGACCATGCTTTAACATTGGGTTAATTAATCTATCATTTAGGTTAATTAAAATTGGAGTCACTTAGGGTTTTTTCCTAGTTTACCCTAAAACAATTAACAAGGTAGCGACTCATACATTCACGTGCATTTCTACCCTTAGTCACATGCATTCATATGCCTATGATGTTCGGGGAGGGGTTCACAGTTTGGCGACTTCACTGGGGAGAATTCATGTAATCTTTTTGCATAAGTGGACTACAATTGCTGCATAGACTAACCTGCCCTCTTTTAGGGCATTATTTTAATATGCTATGTTTTGCAGGGTACCTTAACATGAATCCAGTATTCTTTCTTTAAGAATACGGAATGAGGAGAATTTTAACTTAATTGACAAATTGGATTAAAACATTTAAATTTGTTGATTTATTTTGCACGATTGAGAATCTTTTTCTCCATTGCATAAAAAATGAATTTCAAATGAATTTCTTCTCTCTCTGTTCAAACTTCTGAGTCTGGATAGCAAGTAGCGCTGATCGGCAGGTCTCTTTGATTATGTCGACGGACAGCCAAAGCGTCCTCCCTGTTACCGCAAACCGCCCCTAATCTTTTTGGGGGTGGCCCATGGGTATGCATACCGTTGGACCCACGTGAAACTCTTTGTTTCACATGTGGTTAGGTATATCCATACTCAAGGTTCAAGGGTCCCTTTATAAGCCAATTCTCTATTTGTGTCATAGCCTATAGAACCTATCCTTTAGGACTGTATGCACCCAATGATGCTGAATCATTCCATTAAAATGAACTATGTTGTGATGTTGTGCTCATTCACGCATTCATCCCATCCTTCACAAAAAAAAAAACATTCCATTTCAAAGCTGAAAAATCACATTTTGGTCCCTGAGACCTGAAAAATTACGTTTTGGTCTCTGAGACCTAAAAAATTACATTTTGGTCCCTAAGACCTGAAAAATTCACATCTTGGCCCCTAAGGCCCTAAAATTCCCATTTTGGCCCCAAAGGCCCAAAAATTCCCAATTTGGCCCCAAAGGCCCAAAAATTCACATCTTGGCCCCTAAGGCCCTAAAATTCTCATTTTGGCCCCGAAGGCCCAAAAGTTCACATCTTGGCCCCAAAGGCCCAAAAATTCCCAATTTGGCCCCAAAAGCCAAGAAGTTCACACTTTGGCCCCTAAGGCTCAAAATTTCCAATTTGGCCACAGAGGCCCAAAAATTTCCAATTTGGCCATAGAGGCCCAAAAATTCTCAATTTGGCCCCAGAGGCCCAAGAATACCCATTTTGGCCCCAGAGGCCCAAAAATTTCCAATTTGGCCATAGAGGCCCAAAAATTTTCAATTTGGCCCCTAAGGCCCAAAAGTTCTCAATTTGGCCCCTAAGGCCCAGAAGTTCACAATTTGGCCACTAAGGCCCAAAAGTTCACATTCTTGGCCACAGAGGCCTAAAAGTTTCCAATTTGGCCCCAAGGGCCCAAAAATTCCCAATTTGGCCTAAGGCCCAAAAATTTACATTTTGGCCCCTAAGGCCCAAATTTTTTTTTTTTTGAGAACTTAGGGCCTTTCGAAAAGTCGAGGTGTCCTACCCTACCAACGCTACCCTACATTGTTTGGTCATACCACCCCACATCACAAGGGTCAAGTCCAAATACCTTACCCTTACACTACCCTACCTCACACTATCTCACATACCCTATGGAAACACCTTATATAGGATAGTCTAATCATTTTGACTATGTCCTTTTACAGGTACCCCTCCAAAGACCACCTGTACCCGAAACACCAACTGAGCTTTCACCCACAAGTCCAACAACCCCGACTGCACCAATGGCATCACTCACTGACATCCAAAACCTCATGAACCAACTGGAAGCCAGAATGGAGGCTAGAATGAATGAGGCATTAGCTGCCCAAAGAACTGCCCTAATAGCTGAACTAGGTAGTGGTAATGGAATTGGGGTTTCAACTGGGGGAAATGATCCTGCTGCTTCCAATCAGGGACCCGGTGCTGCACCAACGTCCTCAAACCCTGCCCTGGAAGCTCAGAAAATGAGAGAGAAGCTGGAATTGTTGGAAAGGTCTATTACTGCCCTTAAGACACACAAGGAAGTGGTGGACATGGACTCCTTGTCCTTGTTCCCCGAAGCAAGATTACCTACAAAATTCAAGATGCCTAACATGGACAAATTTGACGGAACCACTTGTCCCAAAATGCACCTGAAAATGTATGTTGGTGCCCTCAACCCGTTTGGCCTGAACAGTGAGCTCCTTGCTCAGTTGTTTCAGCAATCTTTGACTGGTGCTGCATTAAGATGGTTTGTAAGCTTGGATCGTTCCAAAATGAAGAATTGGGAGGACATATGCAACGCTTTCAACACACAGTATCATTATAATATCGAAGTGGATGTTACCCGGAGGGAGCTGGAAACCACTAAACAAAAGAACAATGAGCCCTTCTCCTCGTTCCTTTTGAGGTGGAGAGCCAAAGCTGCTCAAATGATCAACCGACCCTCTGAACAGGAACAAGTTGACATAATAATCAAGAATTTACTACCTGTCTACCAGTCACAGCTTCAAACACAGTACTTGCCTACGTTTCAATCGCTCATTGCAACTGCAACTAAGGTGGAAGACTTAATCTAGTTGGGTCAACTCAAAGAATACTCATACAAGAAGCAGAATCATGCTGGGTCCAGTGAGACAAATGAAATAGCCAGTATAATCCCCACGAATCCTTTACGTGTTGGGAATTTGGGAAATAATCAGCCAAGGAGGCAATATACTGATCTCGGCATGCCAATCCTTTTGGTGTTCCGAGAAGCAGTGAAAGCAAATTTACTGAAGCCCTTAGAAGCAAGGCCATTACCAAACCCTCTACCCCGGAATTTCAAAGCCAATGAATACTGTGAGTACCATCAAGGACATGGGCATAAGATCGAATCATGCTGGACTTTGAAAAACCGTCTACAAGACCTGGTTGACAATGGGTCCATCATCCCCAAGAGCAAGCTGAACATCAACCAATCCCTTGCCTAACCATGGGATTAATGCAAAAAAAAAAAAATTTTGCCGAACATGAATGTTCGATCCTTTCGAACTTTTCTTGGAAATGAATGAAGTTTGTGTCTAAGAAGGTTGAGATCAAACCTGCAAAAGAACAAAGGAATTGTTCAAGACCAACGACAACCTGTCTGATCGATTCAAGCATCGAGAAGAACAAAGTCACTACAGTCAATCCAATCCTAGTCCATCACAGTCCACCTAGAGTCTATCTTTTAGGATCTAGTTTTTTTTCTTTTCATTTTCATTTCCATTCAAGTTTTCATTCAATTCAAATTTGTAAATCTAAGTGTCTTTTGTACACAAATTTTGTCTTATCAATAAAAAGGGATCAGTTTACATTCCAATCATGTTTATACTCTTTCCCTATCCTTTCTTGTGAAAGCACAAAAAAAAATCGAAAAAAAAATAATAAAAAATTAAAAAAAATGATGATAAAAAAAATATAATAAAAATTGGCAAAGAAAAATGCATTCATCCTTTCATTTGCTCTGCATCAGTCAAAGCTGGGGGCATCCTAAGAAGCACCATCAAAGGGGAAGTTTTGAAGGGTAATCATGGAAAGGATCCAGCAAAGAGTACGCAAGACTTCAAACAGTACCGAAGCAAAGCCGATTGAAGGGGTTAGGGCCAGAATGGTTTCTCCGAAAACCCAGGAATGGAAGATGCTCCGACAGAGAGGTGTCTGAATTTTGAGCTTGAAAGCGACAGAATAAAGAAGTTATGTTTGGAATTGGGTTGGGTCTGCACGAAGTCGCAATGCTATCCATACACTACTCAGGTCATCTCAGGATCAAGTTGCCTCGAAATTCTTAATGGAGAGGCTGCTTCTAAGCAAGCAAAAGGAAAAACGGGACAAAAGGAACCCCTGGTCAAAAGGAAGCAAACAAAGCAAAAGAAAAAAAATGGGTCAAAAGGAACTTCTGCACAAAAGAAAGAAATCAAGGACAAAGCTACAGGAAATCAAGTTGTCAAAAACGGGTCAACTGCAAGCTCTCCGTTAAATTCAAGCCCATCAAGGGTAGATGACAAATCATTTCAGCCATAAGGACAAAGACCAAGCGGCTGCTCACATTTTGAAAAAGCAAGTTAAAAGAAGCAGTCATTTCCACAAATTGGATGACAACAAACACCTTGAAAATCAAGCGCCAGGCATGGCATAAGTACAAGTGTCCTTATAAACAAGGATCATTTCTCTAAACAAGGAAAAGGAAGAGTCTCCTCAAAATTCCTTATGGAGGGGAGAACCATTGAGGAAATAAGTTTCAAATTCGGAGGAAGATAAAGTTCAAGAAAAGGGATCAAATTAACCTCAAGAATTCAAACATGGCGAAGCCACAAACTCAAAGCATAAGAGCTTCTTCAACACTCAAGCCACTCAAGTTACCACCACAATGTGGGTATTCAAAACTCTTTGTGATGAATACAAGTCAAATTTCAGTCAACCAGTGGTAAACCCACTACAACAACAAAGTCAGATTCGCCTAGGGTCATCACTATCATACGAGCTCGAGTCAATAAGTTGATTCAACATCATCAAAGTCGGGAATGAATCCCGTAAAGACATCAAGCCGGGAAGAAATCCAGCGAAGAAATCAAGTCAGAAATGAAGTATGCATCAACATCTAGTCGGGAAGGAATCCCGCAAAGACATCAAAGTCGGGAATGAATCCCGCAAAGACATCCAGTCGGGAATGAATCCCGCAAAGACGTCAAGCCCGGAAGGAATCCCGCAAAGACGTCAAGCCGGGAAGGAATCCCGCGAAGACATCAAGCCGGGAAGAAATCCCGCGAAGAAATCAAGTCGAGAAGGAATCCCGAAGAAACCAAATCGAAAATGAATTCCACAATCAACAAGTCGGAAATAAATTCCGCACCAAGACGGAAAGGAATTTCGCCCCAACAGCAAGTCGGAAATAAATTCCGCACCAAGACGGAAAGGAATTCCGCACTAACATCAAGCCGGAGATGAATTCCGCACCAGCCGAGCACGAAGCTCGCATCCCGGAAGGAACTACGAAAGACCTGATTCTCCCCATCCCCCGAAAAGTTCTTGGAGATACGTAGGTAGCCACAAAGGCGCGGTCACAAACATAAGTCTGCATCATAAAAAGCATTTTCTCTTTGCCAATATAAAAAAATATATATATAATAAAAATAGTAAAAAAGAAAGAAGAAAAGAAAAATAAAAGTTGGAGTTGAAAACCCGAAAGGGTGGCTTCAGGCAAGAATTGAGCCCGCTAGGCTGAAAACCCGAAAGGGCGGTCTAGGCAAAAGTTAGGGCAAAGAGCCTGCTAGAGTCGAAAACCCGAAAGGGCGGCTACTAGGCAAAAGTTAAGGCAAAAAAAAAAAAAGAGTGCTTTCAAAGGTCTCCTTGGGAGTATATAAATCTTTTTTTTTTCCAGGAAACACGGAATTCCTTCGAGTCAAAATTCACTACAAGAAAAATTTGAGTCTCTAAATCGAGTCTCTAAAATCAAGTCTCCATCACCAGTGGTCATTCCACAACGGGTCACAAAGATCAAGTCATTCTCAAAAGTTCGTTTTGAAAGTGTCACTCTTTGAGTCATTCCTCGAAAAAAAAAAGAGAGAGGAAAATGTCAATTCAATCCCCGGGGTTTCCAAAACAACCCTAAAAAATGTCAAACATAATCGTTGAGAGGTAATTCTTTAATACCTCGCCTCCACTCGGACCATCGTTTCTTCGATCCTTTCAGACGAGTGATGTCATCCACATTGTTCGTTTCCTCGAGTCATATAAGTGGCTTTGTTCTCTTTGATTCCTCAATCGATTGGACAAGTACAACACCAATGTCTTGAAGTATTCCATGGTCAGCACCATTCTGGGGGCAAGAAGTGATAAGAACCTTCACCATTCTCCCATCACAGAAGTAATCACGGAATTTTTAGTCTTTAATTAAGAAGAAATTCTACTTCAGCTAATAAGGGCATCAATTCTCTCAAGCAGGGGGCAAAATCCTCCAAGTCGGATTCAGGGGCAAGTGTTATAAAAAAAAAAAAAAAAAAAAAAAAAAAACATACACAACCCAGGGTGGAACCCAACCATCATCAATCTCTTTTACACAAACCCAGGGTGGAACCCAACCATCATCAATCTCTTTTACACAAACCCAGGGTAGAACCCGGTTAATGGTTAACCTTTTCTTTCACAATAAAACCTAGGGTGAAACCCTAACCAATAACCAACCATTTTTCATCCAAAACCAAGCCATTGGATCATCTCGACTTTAGGTAGACCCTTGGTTCTCAAAGAAAAAAAAACAAAAATAAAACAAATCTCTTTTGAAGCCCTCATTAAGAGGCAAAACATCTTTTGAAGCCCTCATTAAGAGGCAAAACATCTTTTCAAGTCCTCTAAGAGGCAAAATCTTTTTTTCAAGCCCTCATTAAGAGGCGAAATCTCTTTTCAAGCCCTCATTAAGAGGCAAAACATCTTTTCAAGTCCTCTAAGAGGCAAAATCTCTTTTCAAGCCCTCATTAAGAGGCAAAACATCTTTTCAAGTCCTCTAAGAGGCAAAAACATCTTTAAGTTACAAACATAAATCCATGCATTTGATCATTTCAAAGAAAAAAACCACGGCGGGGTTTCCTCCTCTGCCCATCCTCAAAATTTGCTCCTTCAAATAGCCACTGGCTCCCATAAATCATTTTTTTATGGTTGCCGGTGGGGGGCAACTGTGAATACTCAAATTTTGAGGCTCAAAAAGCCAGTTTTCCCGGACTGCAAACAGTTCGATCGGACCAGAGGCCATTTTGGAAATTTACCGGAAGTATGCCAATATGGTACTTAAAACGTCCGGGACGTCGCGAGGATCGCGAAACTGGTCCCGGAATATTTTTTGGACGTACGGAGCTCCCGAAAAAGCCTCCGGAGCGTAAAACTAAAAAGTGCGCCGGCCGCTGCGGCGGCGGCAGCCCCCCCTTCACGGCGCGGTAGTCGCCAGCAGCTGCGACCGCCTTCACCGACGGCAACGGTCGCCCTCACTGGCGGCGGCCCAGGCCGCTGAGCTCCGGTGGCCCGGCCGCCGAGCTCCGGCGGCCGAGCCGCTGAGATCCGGCGGTCGGGCCGCCTGTTTTCGCCGAAAATCCCCCCGAAGGACCCGAAAACATCCTTTTTGTGGTTTTTGAAAAAATATTTTTATTTTGGATGCGGTGCCGATAAATCGGTCTTATAATCAATTTTGAGTCGCCACCCATTGTTTAGGCAATGGGACCGTTTTTGAAAATGACTCCATTTTAAACCCAATTTTGTTTTAAGGCCAAATTATTTTAAAAGACTGGTCAGGCGCACCAATGCGATTCTGGGTAAGGAAATTGGGTACGTCGGCCCGTTGGAAGCCGACGCCCGGAAAAACCGGCCTCTATTATTAACCTATGATTTCTAATTTATTTTAGTTAGAAAAGCCAAATTATTTGTTTACTTAAACTCAACCCAAATAAATCAGACCGAGTTCCTATTTGGAAAATTATTTAATCGTCCCAAATAAATCTAATTATCACATAGCAATTATTCAAATTAAAGCAATTAAATTAAAGCAATTAAACCAAATAAATAAAAGAGACCCGCTCTTGCCTTATGGTTCAAGGCGGGCGACAAACCGAATCAAAAATATTTAATGAAATAAATAAATGACCCGCTCTTGCCTTATGGTTAAAGGCGGGTAACAAACCGGATCCAAAAATATATAAACAGATCGAATCAAAAATTAAATCCATAAACCAATAAAAATTCATACAAATAATAAAATAATAAAATTCATACAAATAAATATATATAATCACATTTTAATATTTTAAGCTCAATTAAATTATAATCTGTTCATATTTGGGCATTCTCAGTCCTTAAAATTTATTTTTATGTCAAATTTATATTTTTTATTATTATTATTATTATTTCTGAAAAAATTGATGAATAGTACTGTTCATCGATGAACAAACAGTTACTGTTCATCGATCATTCCTGGAAAAATTAATGAATAGTACGTGAATAGTGTGTGAACAGTGTCATGAATAGTAGTGAATAGTAACGATTTCTGGAAAATTAAGAACATTTACTATTCATCGATGAACAAACAGTTACTATTCATCGATCATTTCTGGACTACGTGATTTTTACCCAGAATCCATTTTTAAGTATTTTTTACATTATTTCTTGTTCAAATGTAATTTAAGGACACATAAAATGGCCAAATATGAACAGAATATAATTTAAAGAAGCTTAAAATATTAAAATCACAAGAATATGTAAAAACACAAAAATATGTAAAAAAAATACAAAAATGTTAAGAAAATTACCTGATCCTCAGATTGAGGATTGTAAATGGATCAAGATCTCCAGAAGCCTTTTTTTTTTTCAAGATTTAAATGTGTTTTTTTTTTTTTATTTTATCTTTTTATTTTTGCTCTCTTTTTATGGTTTGATTCACCTAAAATTAATATCTAATGCTAATTTTCCTCCAAATTAACTCACAAGAGTTTCTGGAGGAGAATGTGGCTGCTGGGTGTTTTTTTTTCTAGGGTTTTTAGATTGTGAAGTTGTGTAAAAATTATGAGAAAGAGATGAATTTATAGAGTAGGTTAAGATACTGTAGCAAACCATTACTGTAGCTAACCGTCACTGTAGCACACGGCTACTGTAGCATGCAGCTCTCTTTTTTTTTTTTTTTTTTTTTTTTTTTTAATCCTTGGATATAAAGGCTTCTAGATAGCAGTAATCCATTTATCCTTGTGTCATCATTGGATCAGGCGGGGCATAAAAAACACGCGTCAACAGTTTGCCCCCCACTTTATCATTAATTGCATAAACAATTAATGTTAAAGTGGCCTACTGACGCGCCTTCAATCTTGGCTTCGATCTTCAAAGCTCAGTTTCATTGGCTTTGAAGTCACCTTCGAAATTCGGTCTGATTGGCTCGAAGGATTTTGGTCGTGTCGATTTGATCGTCTGGTTGCATCCAAAGCTCAGTCTGATCGGCTTTGTCGGCTTCCGTCGGATCTGTGATGGTCTCCAAAACTCGGTCTGATTGGTTTTGAAGATACCTCCGAAGCTCGGTCTGATTGGCTCGAAGGATTTTTTGATTTGATTTGATCATCTGGTCACGTCCAAAGCTCGGTCTGATCGGCTTTGTTGGCTCCAGTCAGATTGGTGATGATCTCCAAAACTCGGTCTGATTGGTTTTGAAGATACCTCCGAAGCTCGGTCTGATTGGCTCGAAAGATTTTTTGATTTGATTTGATCATCTGGTCACGTCCAAAGCTCGGTCTGATCGGCTTTGTTGGCTCCAGTCAGGTTGGTGATGATCTCCAAAACTCGGTCTGATTGGTTTTGAAGATACCTCCGAAGCTCGGTCTGGTTGGCTCGAAGGATTTTGTTTGAAAAGACCTGAAGGCTCCAGTCGGACTAGATTAGCGTTCTAGGCATCGGTAGTCATCTGGCGACGTTCAAGGGTTCTGTTGAGAAAAGTAATTCCTGTGTACAAACAGATCAACTTTGCAATACATTAGTAGAATTAAAATCCAAATAGCTTTGTTGGCGGGACCAAAGGACGATTTTTGTATACAAACAGATTTCGCTTGGTGGGACTAAAGGGCAATTTCTGTGTAAAAACAGGTTTTGCTAAATTTCTGTATACAAACAGATTTTGGTGGGACCAAATAGCGATTTCTGTATGCAAACAGATTTCGCTTTGTAGGTCCAAAGAGCAATTTCTGTATACAAACAGATTTTGCTAAAATTCTGTATACAAACAGATTTTGGTGGGACCAAATAGCGATTTCTGTATGCAAACAGATTTCGCTTTGTAGGCCCAAAGAGCAATTTCTGTATACAAACAGATTTTGCTAAAATTCTGTATACAAACAGATTTTGGTGGGACCAAATAGCGATTTCTGTATGCAAACAGATTTCGCTTTGTAGGCCCAAAGAGCAATTTCTGTATACAAACAGATTTTGCTAAAATTCTGTATACAAACAGATTTTGGTGGGACCAAATAGCGATTTCTGTATACAAACAGATTTCGCTTTGTAGGTCCAAAGAGCAATTTCTGTATACAAACAGATTTTGCTAAAATTCTGTATACAAACAGATTTTGGTGGGACCAAATAGCGATTTCTGTATACAAACAGATTTCGCTTTGTAGGTCCAAAGAGCAATTTCTGTATACAAACAGATTTTGCTAAAATTCTGTATACAAACAGATTTTAGTGGGACTAAATAGCGATTTCCGTATACAAATAGATTTCGCTTTGTAGGTCCAAAGAGCAATTTTTGTATACAAACAGATTTTTGCTAAAATTCTGTATACAAACAGATTTTAGTGGGACCAAATAGCGATTTCCGTATACAAACAGATTTCGCTTTGTAGGTCCAAAGAGCAATTTCTGTATACAAACAGATTTTTGCTAAAATTCTGTATACAAACAGATTTTAGTGGGACCAAATAGCGATTTCTGTATACAAATAGATTTCGCTTTGTAGGTCCAAAGAGCAATTTCTGTATACAAACAGATTTTTGCTAAAATTCTGTATACAAACAGATTTTAGTGGGACCAAATAGCGATTTCTGTATACAAACAGATTTCGCTTTGTAGGTCCAAAGAGCAATTTCTGTATACAAACAGATTTTTGCTAAAATTCTGTATACAAACAGATTTTAGTGGGACCAAATAGCGATTTCTGTATACAAACAGATTTCGCTTTGTAGGTCCAAAGAGCAATTTCTGTATACAAACAGATTTTTGCTAAAATTCTGCATACAAACAGATTTTTGCTAAAATTCTGTATACAAACAGATTTTGGTGGGGCCAAATAGCGATTTCTGTATGCAAACAGATTTCGCTTTGTAGGCCCAAGGAATAATTTCTGTATACAAACAGATTTTGCTAAATTTCTATATACAAACAGATTTTGGTGGGACCAAATAGCGATTTCTGTATGCAAACAGATTTCGCTTTGTAGGCCCAAGGAATAATTTCTGTATACAAACAGATTTTGCTAAATTTCTATAGACAAACAGATTTTGGTGGGACCAAATAGCGATTTCTGTGTGCAAACAGATTTCGTTTTGTAGGTCCAAAGAGCAATTTCTGTATACAAACAGATTTTGCTAAATTTCTGTATACAAACAGATTTTTGTTTGTTAAATGTTAGGGCTTCAACGGCTTTGAGAAACCATCACCTGTTGGCCTGAAAACATTTACAAAAGGAAAGAGCAATTTCTGTGTACAAACAGATTTTGCCTTTGTTAAATGTTTGGGGCGTCACATGCCCCATGCATTAATAATCATGAATTTTGAAATTTTGGAATTTTGCATCAGGACAAAAGATTTTATCTTTGCCCTCAGTTTGGAATTTCGTTCCGAGACAAAAAATATTATCTTTTAAGTAAACCTTGAAAACTTTATTTTTCTTCTCTTCTTTTCTCTCTCTTTTTTTTTAGCAAAGATTTTGTTACATTTTCAGGTATACTTTTCCTGATGCGGTGTTCGAAAGAATACTTACCTGAGGGTAATTTGGTAGATTTGACGATTTTGCTCCCTGAGGGTAAGTTGGTGAATGTGCTGAGTTTGCCCCCTGTGTGGTGAGCCGCACACCGACTCCAAATTGATTGATTGATTTTTTTTTATTTGCTTTGTTCCTGCACAGAGAAAACAAAATCACAAAAACAAAAGGAGGCACACCACTCATTCGCAAGAGTGGTCCACCTTGTTAATGCGGGTACAAATGCCTACCTACTTTATTCCAAAACGGACAAAAGGCAATCAAACGAAATGAATGCTCACCAAAACCACAGAAACAAAAAGGATTTACATTTTTGAAAAAGAAATGGAGTGACCATTCTATCACATGCAACATTCAAAAAGAGATAAAATATGCAACTTCCTCATGTATGCATGAACCTTTAAGGGCTAGGGATTTTTATTCATTCATTTTTCTTTATCGATCCGTCCAAGGAAACTGCTGAGAAAATAGCATTTGACCTCCTGATTGCCATCTAAGAGAATCCAATATCCGGGCAGGACCAACAGCCGAACATCTTCAAAACGAATGAGCAAATGCTGACCATATAGGCAGAGAGGAAGGTCTTGTAATCGAAGATCATTCCCTAGAAATAAAAGGGGAAGAGAAATTTGAAAAACAAGCTCTTTGTTGCTCTTACTTCTTTCAACATCATACAGAAGTAAAGAGAAACTACTTTAATACAATGGTCACTCATTCTAACTACTTCATTCGCCTATTTTCCTTCTAGTCAGGTTGATGGCATTGAGCAACCAGTTGCAAGTATGTCACGAATGCATGGCATAGATTTTGCATTTAAACTAAGCACCATGCGTTAATCTCAAAATTTCTCTTTTTTTTTTTTTACTATATTTTTTTTTCATTCATTCATCATCATTCATTTTTTTTTAAACTCTAACTTTTGCCTAGGCCGCCCTTTACGGGTTTTCAACCTAGCGAGCTCATTTCTTGCCTAGGTCGCCCTTTACGGGTTTTCAACCTAGCCCTTTTTTTCCCTTTTTTTTCAATCGAAATCATCATCTCAGACGCATAACCTTTTTATCTGGTCTTGACTAACGATCCGAATAAAAGGCTTCCATTTCATAGCGACCAATTCAGCGGCACTCTTGGCTAATAGCTTTTGAATTTTGAACGTTCCATTCCAGTTGGATCTGAATTTTTCTCTAGGATGGCATCTGCTTGGAGGTGAAGACCATTGCCTGTAATTATGTGATGAGAAGCACTCTAGTGAAAGAAAACAGAACATGTTCTGCTCCATAAATCTAGCCATCTATTTGGCATTCAATGAACGAAACAGACTTTTGAAAGACTCACTTTCGGCTCCCCTTTTTTTTTTTTTTTTTGATGGACTAACTTCCCATTCTTGCAGCACTGTCGATCAGAATGTTTATATGTGGAAGAGGGAAACCATCTTTAGGCGAGGTCTTGTTTGAACTTCTGTAGTCGACATAGGCTCTCAGTCTTCCATCCTTCTTAGGCACAGGGTCTATATTTGCTAACCACTCAGGGTAGTGCACCACCTCTAAAGAACCTGCATTTAGCCGCTTCAGAATCTTTGGCCTTGATCTTATTTTGCCACCTTGGTCTGACCCATTTTCTTGGCTCAATATTCGGATCGGCAGGGGTGAAATGCTCTGCAATTCACTTGTTGATCTCCGGCATATAACTCCAGGCAAGGACTTTTGAACTCCTTTTGAGACATTCTTTGAGATCTTTTCTGAATTTAAGCTTAAAGTCTGATCCGATTTCGATTATTTTGAGATCTTCAGCGATGCTTAGGTTTGAAACGAAATAATGCAATGCATTCATGTCAAATATGCACGTGGTATAATCCATGCCATGAACATAACAATCAGGAGAAATAAGAAAATAAGTAATCAAAATTCATTCCCATTGATCAAAATAGTAAATGAAATCCATTCATATTGTTCCTAAGACAATATCCAGAAAAAACAAAAAGCAAGATTAAAAGCTTGTTCAAGACACTCATCACAGCTGACTTTAATGGTTTTCGGGTGTTGGCTTGCTACGCTCAGGAGGCTTGGTGATCTTCCCACTGTCTATCAAGTCTTGAATATCATGTTTAAGCCTGAAGCAATTATCAGTAGAATGGCCTTTGCACTGATGGTATTCACAGTTTTGATCAATAAACTTGCCCTGAATAGGTCTAGATGGATTAAATGGTAATTTGGACAGTACGCCATTCTTGATGCAAGATCTCATGACTGTGCTTAGGGGTTTACCCAAATCAGTGAATTCTCTTCTCGCTCTTTCATTAACAGCCCCCACTGTGTTACTACTCCCTGACTGGTTTGTAGCAGCATTTCCAGCACTTTTATTCTGACCACTATGGGAAGACCGATAATTACCAAACCCCCGGTTTTTCTTCTCCTCTTCTTTGTACAGCTCTTCAATGTTCAACCCAGCCCTTTGCACTAGAGAGAAGTCGATGAGAGGTTGAGCCAACATCCTCTCCTTGAAGAAAGGTAACAAGCTTCTACAGAAAATTCTGATCAGTTCCTGGTCCTTTGGCCTCATCTGGACCATGAATAGCTTGGTTCTCCACCTCCTATAATAATCAGAAAAGCTTTCGTCTTTCCCTTGTCTCAGGCCCTCCAAGTCACGCAAACCAAATTCATCACTTTCATCAGTCTTGAAATGCTTAAGAAAAGCAGTCTGTAGTTTGATCCAATTCTTCTGAATCTCCTCATCTAGACCATCATACCACCTCCGATAATCTTTATGTAATGTTTGCGGGAATGCTCGCAAAACATCTTCTTCATTGTACCGGTTCATCTGAGAAACCCGGAGGAATTCAGATAGATGAGAACGGGGATCGTTGTCTCCTTCAAATGTAGTATGTTTGAATGTTTTAAATGAAGTGGAGCTAGTTGGATGCAAAACATACTCAGTTATATGAAAATTGGTGACCGGATCTTTTTCTTTTATTACAGACATTTTCTCAACCTTGTCTTTTAATTCTGCAAGTTGCTTAATTACATCATTTTCAATAGGGACAGTGTTTCCTACAGTAGCCTGATTGTCTGACCCAGGTTCTGGAATTTGTCTTTCTTCAACCACTGGTTGACTGCTTGAACCGGGAGGAGTTTGATTTTGGGCCCTATCTTGGGCGAGAGCAGCGGCTACAATCTGAGCAATAGTTCTCATCTGGGCTTCAGAGAACCCAGTCTCATTGTTGTCACCCATTTCTGCTAGATCTGGACTTGAATAATCGACTGGAGTAGGCTCGGGGATTGGGGATACTCTGACCAAACGTTGACCAGGGCGCCGATGCCAAGCTCTCGAAGCAATTTCCCGGGAAGGATCAATTCTGACTGATAGATAAAAATACCTGAGTTAAAGTAAGTCTGCATGTATGCATGAGAAAATGAAAGCACATAGTGTGAGAAATGCAATTCTAATGTGCTAATGATTAGTATGGAAATAAGATCTTGATTTCGACGACTGGAATCAAAAATTCGGTGTGAATAATATGGTAATAACTTATTTTGTATTCAAACATTTCTGGCATTATCTGTCGTCAACCGTTCCTTTTGGATTTTATGGTCAACTATTTTCACTCAAGTCCCTAATTTTTGCCTTGGAATGAAAGAATTTCCAAGCGGGATATTTTATTTATTTTTTTTGTTTTTGTTTCCTTACTTTTTGCCTTGGAACATAAGGTCCCAAGCAGGATCTCATTTTATTTTGTTACAAATTTTGTAATCTCTCACTTATTTTCAGATAATGCGAGAAATGTAAAAACACAAAGGAATTGTAACCCCCTTATAACTCCCTTTTCTTTCGGGTGTCGATTCACAATAAACAATTGCATTTATGTTATTCAAAACGAATTAGAGGTCCACTCTCAAAATCAAGATCAAAAGTCCATACTGAAAATTAGCCCTTATTAATGAATGGCTGAAACAAAAAGTATTACATGATGCATGAATGTCACAACAAATGTACATTTGATAACATATAGGGAAACGGGAGTTGGGAAATGCATGCCTTCCAACCTTATTTCTCCCACACACGGATTCCATTGGTATAAATTCCGACATCTGTTTCCTAGGATTTGGTCTAATCTCGACAACCAACAGGGGGTTTTGAGATTGACGATATAAGCTCTCGGAATGAATGCAACAGAACAACAGCAAACAGAATCGGGTACAACTTAGGGAAAGTAACTAAGGTTTTTAACTACATGCATGGGCTTTAGTCTTATTGGGCTTAACAAAGTCTGGGTTCCGCAAACAGGATTTGGGCTTTGTTGGGCCTACTCCTTTTGACGTACCTTTAAGGTACTAGGCTTGCGGTTGGTAGTAATGTTAATTCTCGGATGGATGCACCTAAATCGTATAGTTTAGGCTAGATCCACCGTCAAATTTAACACCAGTACCGAAGGGTAGCATGGGTAGAATGAGGTGAGAAGAGAGAAATGCAATATGAATGCTAAAATCCTAGAAAGAAAAGGAAAGCAATTAAACATATACGGACGATTAAATAATTTTCCAACGGCTTTCTAACCAATTTTATTTTTTTTTTTGGAAAACATAGGTTTTTAGAGTTAATTCCTAATCGCAACCATCTAATTAAAAATAATCGGGGACTAGTGGTTGTATTCCCCAGTGAAGTCGCTAATCTGTTTTCGCCGAAAATCCCCCCGAAGGACCCGAAAACATCCTTTTTGTGGTTTTTGAAAAAATATTTTTATTTTGGATGCGGTGCCGATAAATCGGTCTTATAATCAATTTTGAGTCGCCACCCATTGTTTAGGCAATGGGATCGTTTTTGAAAATGACTCCATTTTAAACCCAATTTTGTTTTAAGGCCAAATTATTTTAAAAGACTGGTCAGGCGCACCAATGCGATTCTGGGTAAGGAAATTGGGTACGTCGGCCCGTTGGAAGCCGACGCCCGGAAAAACCGGCCTCTATTATTAACCTATGATTTCTAATTTATTTTAGTTAGAAAAGCCAAATTATTTGTTTACTTAAACCCAACCCAAATAAATCAGACCGAGTTCCTATTTGGAAAATTATTTAATCGTCCCAAATAAATCTAATTATCACATAGCAATTATTCAAATTAAAGCAATTAAATTAAAGCAATTAAACCAAATAAATAAAAGAGACCCGCTCTTGCCTTATGGTTCAAGGCGGGCGACAAACCGAATCAAAAATATTTAATGAAATAAATAAATGACCCGCTCTTACCTTATGGTTAAAGGCGGGTAACAAACCGGATCCAAAAATATATAAACAGATCGAATCAAAAATTAAATCCATAAACCAATAAAAATTCATACAAATAATAAAATAATAAAATTCATACAAATAAATATATATAATCACATTTTAATATTTTAAGCTCAATTAAATTATAATCTGTTCATATTTGGGCATTCTCAGTCCTTAAAATTTATTTTTATGTCAAATTTATATTTTTTATTATTATTATTATTATTTCTGGAAAAATTGATGAATAGTACTGTTCATCGATGAACAAACAGTTACTGTTCATCGATCATTCCTGGAAAAATTAATGAATAGTACGTGAATAGTGTGTGAACAGTGTCATGAATAGTAGTGAATAGTAACGATTTCTGGAAAATTAAAAACATTTACTGTTCATCGATGAACAAACAGTTACTATTCATCGATCATTTCTGGGGAAACAGGTACTGTTCATTGAACAAACAGTTACTGTTCATCGATCATTTCTGGGAAAATTGATGAACAGTTACTGTTCATCGATGAACAACTACGTGATTTTTACCCAGAATCCATTTTTAAGTATTTTTTACATTATTTCTTGTTCAAATGTAATTTAAGGACACATAAAATGGCCAAATATGAACAGAATATAATTTAAAGAAGCTTAAAATATTAAAATCACAAGAATATGTAAAAACACAAAAATATGTAAAAAAAATACAAAAATGTTAAGAAAATTACCTGATCCTCAGATTGAGGATTGTAAATGGATCAAGATCTCCAGAAGCCTTTTTTTTTTTTTCAAGATTTAAATGTGTTTTTTTTTATTTTATCTTTTTATTTTTGCTCTCTTTTTATGGTTTGATTCACCTAAAATTAATATCTAATGCCAATTTTCCTCCAAATTAACTCACAAGAGTTTCTGGAGGAGAATGTGGCTGCTGGGTGTTTTTTTTTCTAGGGTTTTTAGATTGTGAAGTTGTGTAAAAATTGTGAGAAAGAGATGAATTTATAGAGTAGGTTAAGATACTGTAGCAAACCATTACTGTAGCTAACCGTCACTGTAGCACACGGCTACTGTAGCATGCAGCTCTCTTTTTTTTTTTTTTTTAATCCTTGGATATACAGGCTTCTAGATAGCAGTAATCCATTTATCCTTGTGTCATCATTGGATCAGGCGGGGCATAAAAAACACGCGTCAACACCGCCGAGCTCCGGCGGCCCAGCCGCCGAAACAGTCCGTTTTTCGCCTATAAATAGTGGCCCCGGGCCTTCTGTTTTCGACACTCAGTCTGTGTTGACGGACGCTCCTTCTCCCTACGCTCTTTGCGATTCTTTACTGCTTTCTTGCATTTTTTAATTTTAGTTTTATTTTATTGTTGTGATACTTGGTTACTTAAAATTAAATTAAAATTAATTCCCTTAACGAGGAGCTTAACCTGGAGTTAAGAAGCGGTCGACGATTAAATCAGGTACATGAACTGAACTCTGCCTATTTAATTTTAGCACTTCATGCATGCTTCTTTTCTACTCCTAATAATTCTACAACTGCATAAATGCATCCATGTCATCATTAGGCAAACAAATTGCCTCAATTAAATAAATTTAGGCTAAATGCCCGATTAATTAATAATCGTGGTATTAAAGCCTAAATCCGACAATATTGGCTTAAAATACCTAGTTAATTAATAGCTATGGTGTAATCGCCTTTATTTCAAACAAATCTGGCTTAAGTCCAATTAATTAATAATTGTGGCTAAAAGCCTTAATCGATCACGTTTTGGCAACAAATTGCCTACAATTAAATCAATCTTTTGGCAAAATGCCTTAAAATTAATCAACTTATTTTGGCTAAAAGCATTAAATCAATCATTTTGGCGACAATCGCCCAATCAACATCATTTTGGCAATCAAATTGCCTAAATCACTCTTTTTGGCTAAAAGCCTTAAAATCAATCATTTTGGCGACAATCGCCTAAAATTAATCATTTTTGGCAACGATTGCCTAAATCAATCTTTTTGGCTAAAAGCCATTAAAATCAACATTTTTGGCATCAAATGCCTAAAAATCAATCAATTCTTTGGCAAAATGCCTAAACAAAATGCACAAAGCATACACACACTCATGCATAAAGCATCCCCATTCAAAGCCCTCTAAAAGAGGCCTATCGAACTACGTCGACTTTGATCTTCCATTCAAACGGAAGTACGTAGGCACGTTTGGGATTTAACCCCGAGCGGCAAGTCAAAATCACATAAACACTTTCATTGGTCCAAATCATATCATCCTACACCCTGCAAAGCATTCATTGTTTAGGTTAGTTCATCAGCATGACATAGTCTCGGGATCCACCTCGGGTTCGTAGACCATGCTTTAACATTGGGTTAATTAAACTAGCATTTAGGTTAATTAAAATTAGAGTCACTTAGGGTTTTTTCCTAGTTTACCCTAAAACAATTAAACAAGGTGGCGACTCATACATTCACGTGCATTTCTACCCTTAGTCACATGCATTCATATGCCTATGATGTTCGGGGAGGGGTTCACACTCCCCTGAAAACATAGGCATAAAAATGCTTATGACTAAGGGCAGAAATGCACGTGAATGTATGAGTCGCCACCTTATTTAATTATTTTAGGGTAAACTAGGAAAAAACCCTAAGTTGACTCCAATTTTAATTAACTTAATTATTAGATTAATTATCCCAATGTTAAGGTATGATCTTCGAACCCGAGGTGGATCCCGAGACCATGTCATGCTGATGAACTAACCAAAAAAAAAAAATGAATGCTTTGCAAGGTAATTGGACCAATGGAATGTTTAAGTGATTTCGACTTGCCGCTCGGGGTTAAATCCCAAACGTGCCTACGTACTTCCGTTTGAATGGAAGATCAAAGTCAACGTAGTTCGATAGGCCTTTTTAAAAGGGCTTTGAATGGGTATGCTTAATGCATGAGTGTGTGTATGCTTTGTGCATTTTGTTTAGGCATTTTGCCAAAGAGTTGATTGATTTGATTAGGCGTTTGTTGCCAAAAGTGTTGATTTAAGGCTTTTAGCCAAAAAGATTTATTTAGGCAATTTTGTTGCCAAAAATTGATGTGTTTTAGGCGATTATTGCCAAAATTGATTATTTGAAGGCTTTTAGCCAAAATGAGTTGATTTAGGCAATTTGTTTGCCAAAAGTGTTTGATTTGGCGATTATCGCCAAAATGATTGATTTTAAGGCATTTAGCCAAAAGATTGATTAATTTAAGGCATTTTGCCAAAGACTTTGATTTAAGTGATTTGTCGCTAAAAATGATTAATCTACTTATAGGCAATTTATTTGCCAAAAGTGATCAATTGAATTGCAATATAGGCAATTTATTGCCAAGAAAAATGTGTTTAATTAAGGCTACTTAGTCACAATTATTGATTAATTGGACTTAAGCCGGACTGTTCGAAATAAAGGCACTTACACCATAGTTATCAATTAACTAGGCTTTTTAGCCAATATTGTCGGATTTAGGCTTTAACACCACGATTATTAATTAACCGGGCGTTTAAGCTTAAACAATGTTTAATTAAGGCAGTTTATTTGCCAAAGTTGATGTCATGAATGCAGTTGTAGAATTAGGAGTAGAAGAGAAATATGCATGAAATGCTGAAATTAAATAGACAGGGTTTAGTTATGTACCTGATTTATTCGACGGCCCCTTCTTAGCTTCAGCTTGAAAACTCCAAGTTAAGCTCCTCGTTTGGGGAATATTGATTAATTTAATTTAATTTAAGTGACCAAGTATCACAACAATAAAATAATAAAAGCTTATGCTAAATGCAGAAAAGCAGTAAAGAATCGCAAGGAGCGTAGGGGAGAAGGAGCGTCCGTCAACAGAGACTGAGTCCGTAAAAACAGAGTACTGGGGCTGCATTAGGCAAAAATCGGGTTGGAGGGCGGCCGCTGCAGCCGTGACCGGCGGCCGATGCCGCCGGGGCGGGCGGCCGCTGCCGCCGTGTCCGGCGGACGCCGCCGCCGCTGTCGGGTTTGCTAACTTTTTGTTCCGGAGGCTTTTTTGGGAGTTCCGGACCTCCAAAAAATATTCCGGGACCAGTTCTGCGATCCTCGTAATTTTCCGGACGTTTTAAGTACCATATTGGCATACTTTCGGTGAACTTTCCGAATGGCCTCCGGTCCGGCCGGACTGTTTGCAGTCCAGGAAAATAGGCTTTTTGAGCCTCAAAATTTGAGTATTCACAGTTGCCCCCCACTGGCAACCATAAAAATGATTTATGGGAGTCGGTGGTTGTCTGAAAAACAAATTTTGAAGGCAAAAATCAGACGCGTCCAGAAGACCCGCCTTTTGGCTATTTCCTTGATTTTTTTTCATTTTTTTTTTGGCCTTAGGGGCTAAAATGTGAACTTTTGGGCCTTAGGGGCCAAGATGTGAACTTTTGGGCCTTAGGGGCCAAATTGGGAATTTTTGGGTCTTTGGGGCCAAGATGTGAACTTTTGGGCCTTAGCGGCCAAATTGGGATTTTTTGGGCCTTTGGGGCCAAATTGGGATTTTTGGGCCTTTGGGGCCAAACTGAGAATTTTTGGGCCTCTGTGGCCAAATTGGGCATTTTTGGGCCTTTGGGGCCAAATTGGAAATTTTTAGGCCTTTGGGGCCAAGATGTGAACTTCTGGGCCTTTGAGGCCAAATTGGGGAATTTTTGGGCCTTTGGGGCCAAGACGTGAACTTTTGGGCCTTAGGAGCCAAAATGTGAACTTTTGGGCCTTTGGGGGCCAAATTGGGAATTTTTGGGCCTTAGGGGCCAAAATGTGAACTTCTGGGCCTTTGTGGCCAAATTGTGGACTTTTGGGCCTTAGGGGCCAAAATGTGAATTTTTGGGCCTCTATGTCCAAACTGTGAATTTTTGGGCCTTAGGGGCGAAAATGTGAATTTTTGGGGCCTTTGGGGCCAAAATTGGGAATTTTTGGCCTTAGGGGCCAAAATGTGAACTTTTGGGCCTCTGTGGCCAAATTGGGCATTTTTGGGCCTTTGGGGCCAAATTGAGAATTTTTAGGCCTTAGGGGCCAAAATGTAAACTTCTGGGCCTTTGTGGCCAAATTGGGCATTTTTGTTGTTGTCTGTACTTTTCTTTGCCTGTATTTTCTGTACTGTACTTTATTTGTACCTGCACTCGGTTAGTACTGAAAATGTATGCATGATTATGCACTTTGATTTGTAAAAAACGGGATTTTTTTCTCAAATTTTTTTTTTCAATTTCTGATCTTTTTTCAAAAAATGAATTCCTTTTATAACCACAGCATGCACAATTGGACTATGAGTCTCTCCAAGGTAGAAAAGATCAATTTGAGGAGGTACGGTCTATCTCCTATTGCTTATTGTCTCTTCTTTCTTTTGGTTCATTCCTTTGTAATAGAAAGGATCCATTACTCAGGTTTGGTTATAGGACCACCTCCAAGTGGTTGCTGCTACTACTCTCCTGCCCTATAGCCCCACTCAGTATCGTATGCGGAGGATCTTGATCACACACCCATCTACTGATTCATGGACTTCATGGCTGATTGAGTTGGGTCCAAATGAGGTACTGTGGTACATTTCCTGATACGACATCACCCGCTTTATCCAGGTTAGCTTCCGCCATACTCGGGTTTACCTTTTAGGCCTTACACACTGTACTTGGTACTGCGCTTCGCGCGTTTTGAGGCAGATGGGGATAGATCAGACTGTTCCGATTATGGATGACATTTCAGCTGATTCAGCCATTACTCCGGGTGTTACCCGAGCCGTCCTTAGGGCTTGGGTTAGAGATCATCACATGGTTAGGCCTTTACCTAATCTTGCCAGTGTTCAGACTTCTCCTGAGTATCGGACCTGGTTCATTGCCGTTGTTTGGCCAATTGAGAGGTCAAGGAGGACCGCACTGCTGAGTGCACTCGAAGGTTGGGTTCAGGCTGATGCTGATGATGAGGTTGGGACTGATGAGGAGATTGTGTTGGCTCCTCGGACAGGCGAGGTTGGAGAGAGTTTAGCAGCTAGGGGTGACTCGGAGGATGTTGCCCCACGGAGGCGACGGGACACTTAGATTTTTTTAACTTTGGACTTTTATTGTCTTTCCCTTATTTTGACTTTTTATTTGGGACTTGGACTTTGGATTTTGGATGTATGTTTTTTTTTTTTTTTTTTTTTTTTGGACTTGGACTTCATTATTTATTTATTTTTCTTTGGACTCTTTTGCTTTCTGCTTGACTTTATTGCTTTAATTGAGAATGTGGTTTGTCTTTCAAGCTTTCCAAGCATTTTCCAACTTTATTTATTCAAGCTCTAATTTTTGCCTAAGCCGCCCTTTCGGGTTTTCAACTTAGCGAGCCACCCATTTTTGCCTAAGCCGCCCTTTTCGGGTTTTCAGCTTAGCGGGCCCTGACTTTTGCCTAAGCCGCCCTTTCGGGTTTTCGACTTAGCAGGTTTTTCTCTTTTTTTTTTCCTTTTCTTTTTTTCTTTTTTTTTATTATTGTTGGCAAAGAAGAAAGAATTATGGAATGATTTTTTCATTAATGTTTAGACCGTGCCCAATGAGGGCTGCCTACATATCTCCGATACATAATTTCTTTTTTCCGAAGAGAATCAGGTCTAATGTAGTTCATTTTACATCGTGCAATGCTTATTATACAAAATATCTTTTTAACTGATCTAAATTACATGGATTCGTGAATTCCAAACCATCAAAATCAGTCAAAATGACGACTCCGCCGGACAGTATCCTCTTTAGAACGTAGGGCCCAGCCCAATGAGGACGGAACTTCCCACGTGAGTCTATGACTGGTTGTCTAATTTCCTTCAAGACCAAACAACCTTCTTCCAATTTTCGGTCTTTGACCTTCTTATTAAAATGTCGCGCCATTATTCTTTGGTAAACTTGAGTTTGGTGGATTGCTCGCAATCGCTTTTCATCCATATCCAAGAGTTGCAAATGATAATTCTCAGCCCAATCTGCTCCGCTGATCTGGCTTTCCCGGATAATTCTCGCCGACTGAACTTCCAGCTCAATAGGCAACACTGCTTCCATACCATACACTAAGGAATACGGGGTTGCCCCAGTAGGCGTTCTGATTGAAGTCCTATATCCCCATAGGGCATTTGGCAACTGTTCATGCCAAGCTTTGTGCTTTCTAACCGTCTTCTGCAAAATGACTTTTATAGCCTTGTTTGCAGCTTCTACAGCCCCATTCGTTTGTGGACGATAGGGTGAGGACTTATGATGTTGAATCTTCTTTTGCTTCAGCAGGTCAGAAAATTCACTTTGAAAATGGGGCCCGTTATCAGTAATGATCTCGAATGGCATTCCGTACCGACAAAGGATGTTAGTACGAACGAACTGTGCTGCCTTCTTGGCATTCAAGACCGAATAGGAGGCTGCCTCAATCCACTTAGTGAAATAATCAACAGCGACCAGGAAAAATTGATGACCATTGGAAGCCTTCGGGTGGATCTTTCCGATTACATCTATGCCCCAAGTTGCGAAGGGCCAAGGTGAAGCAATGGGATTCAAGTTGACCGGAGGCCGTTTTTGCAGCTTAGCAAAAATTTGACACTCATGGCACTTCTGCGTTTGCCTTATGCAATCTGCATTCATAGTTGTCCAGTAATAACCCAGGTTCATAATTTTTCGAGCCAGAGCTATCCCGTGCATGTGTGGACCGGACTCCCCATTATGTAAGGAATCCATGATGGTTTGAGCTTCTCCCTCATCAACGCACCTTAGGTGCAGGCCATTCCAACTTCTTTTATACAGAACTCCCCCAGTAAGGAAATATCCGGATGCTAACTGTCTCAATGTCCGTTGATCAGTCTTGGTGGATCCCTCCGGGTAGGCTTCATTCTGAAGATAGTTCTGTATATCCCAAAACCAGGGCTTGTCATCGACCAAATTCATGACGTGTGCTGGCTGTTTCTGTAGCCGAACTGTCAGAGGTCGAATGACTCGGTCTCCCCCTACATTAACCATGGAGGCCAAAGTAGCCAGAGCGTCAGCGAACTGATTTTTGGCTCGCGGCAAGTAGTGGAAGGATAAATCCTCAAATTGCTGAGCCAATTCGTCCAAGCGTTGTAGGTAAGGAACCAAACGCTCTTCCTTAATTTTCGATTTTCTCAAAGCTTGGGAGACTATTAAATTGGAATCCCCGAAAACCTTGAGGACCTTTATTTCCTTTTCCAGGGCTGCTTCTAGCCCCTTTATGCAAGCTTCATACTCGGCTTCATTGTTGGTGCAGTCGAAATCTAATTTGACTGCGATTGGGACGTATTCTCCACAAGGAGTTTTGAACAGGACTCCAACCCCATTTCCATGGTAGTTTGAAGCTCCATCAAAGTACATTTCCTAGACTTCACTTTCCAAGCTCAACAAGTCTTCATCAGGAAATTCTACCTCCGGCATTTGGTCTTCGACCGGTAATTCTGCTAATTGATCAGCCAAGGCTCCGCCTTTCACTGCCTTCCGTTGTACAAATTTTAAATCATAGGCTGCGAGCACCGACACCCACTTAGCCATCTTACTGTCAAGAACCGGCCTTTCCATAAGGAATTTCAAGGGGTTCGATTTAGAAATAACGTATGTGGTGTAGGATGAGAGGTAGTGCTGCAACTTTGTACAAGCCCAAACTAGAGCCAGACACAACTTCTCTATCTTATTGTATTTTAGCTCGTATTCTAGCATCCTTTTGCTGAGGTAATACACGGCATTTTCTACCCTTGTATCTTCTGCTTGTTGAGCTAGCATTGCACCCATCGCTTCTTCTATCACTGATAGGTACAATAGCAAAGGCTTTCCTAGCCTTGGTGGCTGTAACACTGGCGGGGATAACAGATATTGCTTGACTTGGTCGAAAGCTTTCTAACAATCCTCATTCCATTTGATGGCTACTCCTTTCCTGAGTAATTTGAAAATCGGACCACAAGTATTGGCCAATTGATTGATGAAGCGGCTGATGTACTGTAGCCTTCCTAGGAAACCCCGAACTTCTTTTTCCGTCTTCGGTGCTGACATTTCCATAATGGCTTTGGCTTTTGAAGGGTCAATCTCTATGCCCTTTCGACTAACCATATGCCCCAGAAATACTCCGGATGTAGCTTCAAACAGACATTTTGCCAGGTTGAGCTTTAAATTGTACTTTCGAAGTCTAAGGAAGAACTTCTCAAGTGCTGTTGTATGTTCTTCAGCTGTTTTTGATTTAACAACCATATCGTCCACGTACACTTCTACTTCTTTGTGAATCATGTCATGGAAGATAGTTGTTGCCATTCTTTGATAGGTTGCCCCGGCATTTTTGAGCCCAAAAGGCATAACCCTGTAGCAGTAGGTTCCCCACTCCGTGATGAATGTCGTTTTCTCTTTGTCTGGCAAATGCATCATTATTTGATTGTACCCGACAGCAAGATCGGTCAAGGAGACCATCTCGTGTCCAGCCATTCGGTCTACCAACAAGTCAATATGCGGCAGAGGGAAGTCGTCCTTCGGACATGCTTTATTCAAATCCCGATAATCCACACACATTCGCACCTTTCCATCCTTCTTAGGAACCGGCACTATGTTTGCTAACCACGTCGGGTAGGCAATGGGTTCTATGAACTTATTTTCCAGCTGCTTGGCTACTTCCTCCTTGATTTTCAAGGACCATTCTGTTTTCAGCCTTCTTAGCTTCTGTTTTACTGGCTTAGCCTCAGGGTATACTGGAATCTTGTGCACCGCTATTGCCGGGTCAATTCCCGTGATGTCACTCGCCTTCCACATGAAACAATCGGCAAACTTCTTCAAACATTCACTGACCTGTTCCCTGTTCACACAGTCAGATGCAATGTATGTATGTTCATTTTCTTCTTTGCCAATTATTATTTTTTCCTTTTCATTTTTCATTTCATTTATTTCTTTTTCGTTATTTTTGCTTGGAAATGCTTGGAAAGATAGACACGAGGGGTAGCCAATAATTTGCAAGCTCTTATTGATTAGGACAGAATCGTCCTCAAAAATTACATCAAATTTAAAGTCTGGATTTTCTAAATCCGACACAGAACTGGAACTGGACTCTGACTCGGTTTCAAACTCGGGGTCAGACTCAAACTCAATACAGGACTGGATTACAGACTCTAGGTTTGACTCGGGAGGGGGTTTATCAGCAGCGCGCTCCTCCTCGGCGTACCAGTTGGTGAGAAGCCCTTCGTATGGCTTGATCAGGCTTAGCAGGTCTTGATTCCCATCACTTCCTGTAATGACTGCAACCTCGTCAAAGAGACTGGGCTACATGAAGTCTTCCACTTCTAGTTCTGTTATTGTTTCAGGCTTGTTGCCCCAGACATCAGAGAATATTTCTAACCCAGGCAGCATCTTCTTAGTAGTCGGGCAGCGAAATGGTTCTTGGAAGCCATGATAAGGAATCGTTTCTCCTGGTTTGCAGAAGTGACCATTCAAAGTCAAAAGGTAAGGCCGCATCTGTATACTCTCCTTCCTTCCTCTCCTGGTTATTGCATCGACCTCTTCAGATAAGTCATTCAGGTCCAACACACAGATGTCATTCATTTCCAGGAATAGCTCGAAAGGATCGATCAATTCCTGGTCAGAAACAATAGCATTTACCCCGTGATTTGGTAAGGGATTAGTGCTAATGTTTGGCTTACTTCTTGGAATAATTGAACCGTTGTCCACCAGGTCTTGGATGCGGTTCTTAAGCGTCCAGCACGCTTCAATCTTGTGCCCACTACCCTGATGGTACTCACAGTATTCGTCGGTTCTGAAGTTCCTTGGTAATGGGTTGGGTGGTGGCCTAGCTTCCAAAGGCTTAATGTAATTAGCTTTGACAGCCTCTCGAAACACTAAAAGGATTGGCATCCCGAGATCAGTATATGTTCTTCTTGACTGATCGCCATTTCTCATATTTCCCACACGTAAAGGATTCGTGGGGGTGATGCTTGCCACTTCGTGGACTTTGTTAGCTTGGCTAGGTTTCTTGTATTTTGAGGTTCCCGAGTCTTCTTTCAGTTGCCCCATTTGAATTAAATCCTCTACCTTCGTAGCAGTGGCAATGAGCGACTGAAACGTTGGTAGGTACTGGGTTTGTAGTTGTTGTTGGTAGACGGGTTGCAGGTTCTTTATAATTATGTCCACCTGTTCTTGCTCAGAAGGCCGGTTGATCATTTGGGCGGCCTTAGCCCTCCACCTCGTAAGGAACGAGGAAAAGGGTTCGTTGTTCTTCTGTTTGGTGGTTTTCAGTTCCCTCCGAGTAACATCAACCTCCATAGTATAGTGGTATTGCATATTAAACGCATTGCAGATGTCTTCCCAGGTCTTCATTTTAGACCGGTCCAGGCTGACAAACCACCTCAAAGCAGCACCGGTGTGTGATTGTTGAAACAACTGAGCAAGGAGCTCGTTGTTCAGTCCGAACGAGTTTAAGGCACCCACATACATTTTCAGGTGCGTTTTGGGACAAGTGGTTTCGTCAAACTTGTCCATGTTGGGCATTTTGAACTTTGTTGGCAGTCTTGCTTCGGGGAACAAGGACAAGGAGTCCATGTCCACCACTTCCTTGTGTGTCTTGAGGGCAGTGATCGACCTTTCCAGGAGTTCTAGTTTTTCTCTCATTTTCTGAGCTTCCAGCTCAGAAGCAGTTCTGGAGGGCATGTCATCCAGGTTAAGGGCAGGGTTTGTCGGTTCAGTAGCAGGTCCCTGATTGGAGGTAGCAGGTCCACTTCCCCCAGCGGAAGCCCCATTTCCATTACCACTACCTAGTTCGGCTATTAGGGCAGTTCTCTGGGCAGCTAATGCCTCATTCATTCTAGCCTCCATTCTGGCTTCCAGTTGCTCTATGAGATTTTGGATGTCAGCAAGTGATGCCATTGGTGCAGTTGAAGTTGGTGAAGCTGGTGAAGCTGGTGAGGTTGGTGAAGCTGGTGAGGTTGGTGATAGCACTGTAGGTGTGACTAGAACTTGGATAGGCACTCGAACAGTGGGTACCTGATAGGATAAAGGTAGCTGGATTAGGGTATAGTGTAACATCCCTTCCCGGTCCACCCATAAACCCGAATGAACTGAACCGAGACGCTACAAACTGGTTGACTGTATGGCCTGACATGCTGAAATCATAATGTATATTGAATATAATATCATGCTGATGCTGTTTACAATAATAATGTAATTAATATTTACAAGACATGATACTAGTGTCAAAATGAAATGGGCCCAACTGTGTGCCCTGTACATGCCATAAAAAGGGTAGACAAAAATACACATTAAGATGATTAGCTACCCTGAAGACTGAGTCTTCTACAAATGAACTGCAGCAGTTGTAAGCCGACTCTCTACGGACCAGTCTCAAAACCTGCGAGTTAAACAGGAAACTCGCTGAGCAAATAAAGCTCAGTGGATATCTCAACATATAAAGAAACAATTAAGCACATATAGCATGATCCTTTCATTATACCTTGATTATCTTTTGTACTGTTTATAATACTGTATAATTCATGAAATGTTATGTCAAGATATCTGTATGGCTCCATAAGGTTATAGTGAAACCGAAGTGATAAGAAAAACTGTATGAAACTGGATGAATACTGTATGCTTGGCTGCTATGGCCCATATATAATTATATCCACTCAACGGCCTGTAGCCGGAGTATCAAACTGTATGGGGTGCAGATCTGCTATCCTATGTCGCGACATAGCCTTATCTACATGGTTTCTGCCTAACCTCAATGGAGCCTAATGTTGGTATGTCAATAATATAACACAACATCATATTCATAGTTCATAACTTCATAATTCATAATGTTCATTTGATTTCACATCATTTGCATGCTTGAATGTTGTTTTGATACATGTTCTCATGTTGTATTTTGATGTTAAAATGATTGGAGGCATATAAGTGAAGCAAAGGAATACAATTGCATTGAAAATGAAGTCCAAAAATGCATAAAACACAAGTCGTGAGCGCGTACTTGAAAGTCGCGAGCGCGTAGAGTGCAAAATGAGAGACAGTGAGTTCCCAGGCCAAATTCGCGAGCGCGCGATGAAGATCGCGAGCGCTTACAGGCCAAGGGCCAAGTCACGAGCGCGCACTTGCAAATCGCGAGCGCGAGAAATGCCAAATGAGAGTCAGAGAGGTTGCGAGCACAAGTCGCGAGCGCGCACTTGAAAGTCATGAGCGCGAGATGTGTCAAATGAGAGTCAGAGAGTTTCAGGTGAAAGTCGTGAGCGCGTAGTTCAAATTCGCGAGCGCGAGAAGTGCAACGCGAACTCATCATGCAATTCGCGGGCGCGCTTCCAGCCTGCACTGTCTGTACTCTTTTGGTCATATCTCTCAATATACAACTCCGATTTGGATGATTCAAAGACCCATGTAAAGCTAACACATAGAGAAACACATAACTCTTCTATGACACTTCCTAATTCCATCATTAAATGGAGTCAAAATCAAGATGAAGTTACTGGTAAAATTTCCAGCAAAACCTGTTTCAACATAAACTCAATATTTACTTCATTTATTCAATACCTCCCCTGTTCTCCCTTGTTTCTCACCATTACCAGTCCTCCCACTCAACATGAAGCAATATATTGTCTCACTAGCAACACACCACACAATTCTCATGCAAAGAAAATGGAAAATAACAAGAGATATCAAACCTTTACTCCAAAAAGCTTGAGCTCTTCTTTAACTTCTTTTTTCTACACTCTTTGAACTCCCTTCACCTATAAATCAGAATTCTTATGAATTCTAAAATAATAGCACCAAATGATTTAATTATGAACTTCAAGAAGGTTTACTTACTTGGATAGAAGAAAAATTGAAGTTAAGGCTTAACTACCATTAAAATTGAAAGGAAGGTGGAAGAGGAAAGGAAGAAAATGAAGAAGATGAAGATAAAGATGAAAAATGGGAAAGTGAAGTGATAATCACGAGTAGGCCAACAAAAATCAAAGGATTTTATGTAAAACTTCGTAACTGATACCTCAATTGTAAACAGGCTACAACTTAATACCCAAGCTCAATCTTTTAATGCAAATCAATCCTCACCCATATGCTTTAATCTTTTCTCTCAATCAAGTAACTCCACTTATAATCCTATTCTACCCCAACCGGGTTTGGTTCAACTCGACTCAACTCGACTGCTCGACTCTATGCTAAGACTCGACTCGGTAGGATGTCACAATTCTCCCCTCCTAAAACAAAACTTCGTCCCGAAGTTTACCTGTTGTGAACAACTGCGGATACTGTTGTCGCATGGTGTCTTCAGATTCCCAAGTTGCTTCTTCTGTCTTATGATTCCTCCAAAGAACTTTTACCAATGCTATTTTCTTGTTCCACAATTCTTTAGTTTCTCTGGCTAAGATCTGAACTGGTTCTTCTTCATAGGTGAGATCCGGCTGAAGTTCAATCTCTTCTGCTGATAACACATGTGATGGGTCTGATCGATACCTCCTTAACATTGATACATGAAAAACATTATAAATTCGATCTAAGGTTGAAGGTAACGCTAGGCGATAGGCTAATGGTCCTACGCGTTCAACAATCTCGTATGGACCAATGAACCTAGGGCTAAGCTTACCCTTTCGTCCAAACCTTAGGATCTTTTTCCATGGTGAAATTTTCAGAAATACTTTATCACCGACCGAGTACTCAATATCCTTTCTCTTCAGATCAGCATAAGACTTTTGTCGATCACTTGCTTCTTTCAGCCGTTTTCTGATGATTTCCACTTTCTCTTCTGTTTCTCTAACCAAATCTGGACCCAAAATCTTCTTCTCACTAAGTTCGGTCCAACACACAGGTGTCCTACATGGTCTACCATACAATGCTTCATATGGTGCCATTTTAATGCTTGATTGGTAGCTGTTGTTGTAGGCAAACTCCATGAGAGGTACATATCTGTCCCAACTACCTTCAAATTCTATAACACATGATCTCATCATGTCTTCTAGAATCTGAATTACTCTCTCTGATTGGCCATCTGTTTGAGGATGAAATGCAGTACTGAAATGCAATCTCGTTCCTAATGCTTCCTGCAGTTTACCCCAAAACTTCGATGTAAACCTTGGATCACGATCAGCGATAATGGATGATGGAACTCCATGTAGTCGAACTATTTCGCTAACATAAATATCTGCTAACTTGTCCAGAGTATAGTCCATCCTGACTGGTAGAAAGTGTGCGGACTTAGTTAATCTGTCCACGATTACCCATACTGCATCATGCTTCCGCTGCGTCTGAGGTAATCCAGTAACAAAATCCATCGTGATCTGATCCCACTTCCATGTTGGCACTGTTATCGGATGAAGCAACCCGGATGGTAGTTGATGTTCTGCTTTTACTTGTTGACATGTTAAACATCTTGTTACAACATTTCCGATATCTTTCTTCATGCCCGGCCACCAATAGCCTTTCTTCAAATCTTGATACATCTTGGTACTACCTGGATGCATGGTATATGGACTGTTATGAGCTTCATGCAGAATCTTTTGTCTAAGCTCCCCTATCTGTGGTACAACAACTCTGTCTTCATAGAATAAGACTCCACTGTTATCCAATCTGAATTTCCCACCATGATCTTCCTGTACTTGTTTCACCCATAGTGCTGTTTGTGCATCCTTCTTCTGTGCCTCTGCAACTTCCTAAATCCAAGATGGCTGTACTTGCATCTGTGCTAGAATAATTCCCTGCTGTTGCAACTCCATGCTAATTCTCATTGCTCTCAAAGCAAACAATGATTTCCGGCTAAGGGCATCAGCTACCACATTAGCTTTGCCCGGATGGTAATTAATGACATAATCATAATTAGCCAGAATTTGCATCCACTTCCGTTGTCTTGAATTCAAATCTTTCTGTGTCGGTAAATACTTTAAACTTTGATGATCTGTATAAATGTAACACTTTTCACCGTACTGATAATGCCGCCATACTTTGAATGCTAGAACAATGGCTACCAATTCTAAATCATGGGTTGGATAATTCAATTCATGTGGCTTCAACTGTCTGGAGACATAAGCTACCACTTTTCTGTCTTGCATGAGTACACATCCTAACCCAATATGAGAGGCATCACTGTAAATCTCAAAGTCTTTACCTGACACTGGCTGGGTCAACACTGGTGCTTCAGTCAACTTTTTCTTCAAAGTGTCAAAACTCTGCTGGCATCTATCATCCCATTGGAATACAACTGCTTTCTTCAATAATCTTGTTAAAGGTGATGCAATGATAGAGAATCCCTTTACGAACCTTCTGTAATAGCCGGCTAAACCCAGAAAACTTCGAACTTCTGTGACATTTCTGGGTGGTCTCCAATCAACAATAGCTTCAATCTTATGAGGATCCACTCTGATACCCTCTGATGACACCACATGTCCTAAGAAGGAAACTTCTTCCAGCCAAAACTCACACTTACTAAGCTTGGCATACAACTGTTTATCCCTCAGTGTCTGAAGTACAATCCGCAAATGTTTATCATGTTCGACCTTATCTTTGGAGTAGACCAAAATGTCATCTATAAACACCACCACAAACTGATCCAGATATGAATGAAACACGCGGTTCATGAGATCCATGAAAACCGCTGGTGCATTTGTGAGACCGAATGGCATGACTAAAAATTCATAGTGACCATATCGGGTCCTGAATGCAGTCTTAGCGATATCTTCTTCCTTTATCCGCAACTGATGATATCCCGACCTAAGGTCGATCTTAGAAAACATACCTGCACCTTTTAACTGATCAAACAAATCATCGATTCGAGGCAATGGATACTTATTCTTGATTGTCAGTTTGTTCAGTTGTCTATAGTCAATGCACAATCTGAATGATCCATCTTTCTTCTTTACAAATAATACCGGTGCTCCCCAAGGTGATACACTGGGTCTGATAAAGCCTTTATTCAATAACTCCTGTAGCTGAATCTTTAACTCTTTTAGCTCGGCTGGTGCCATTCTGTAAGGTGCAATGGATACTGGTGCTGCTCCAGGATAAACATCTATGGTAAACTCCACTTCCCTCCTTGGTGGTAACCCTGGTAACTCTTCTGGAAATACATCTGGATAATCACACACTGTTGGCATGTCTTGCACTTCTGACTGTTCTTTCTCTGCTTGTAATGCACATATCAAGTATGCTTCGCAACCCTTCTGAATTAATCTCTTTGCTGCCATGGTTGATATCACATTACCCAGAAAATCTCGCCGCTTCCCGACTACTGTAATCTCTTCCCCTGCTGTTGTATATAATGTCACCCTTTTCTTTGCACAATCAACTATAGCCTGATGTCTGGATAGCCAATCCATACCCAGAATAACATCAAATTCTCTAAATGGCAACTCCATAAGATCTCCGGGAAACTCTTTTCCATGAATAACAATTGGACATCCTTCGACCACTGTATGAGTTTGTACTACATCTCCTAATGGATTTGTAACCAACATACCCTGACTCACATATGCAACTTCTAACCCTTTAACCCAAGGTTTAGGTACACTAATGTATGAATGAGATGAGCCAGGATCAATTAAAGCATAAACTGTATGATCACATAAGGAAAACTCACCAACTATTACATCTGGAGCTTCCTCATCTTCTCTGGCTCGCATAGCATAAACCCTGGCTGGACCTCTAGTATCGGGTCTATCCACAGTCTCTGACTGCTGTCTCTGCCCTCCGGAGCTCTCACCTCTCCCTCTGCCTGTTATGAACTGTGTAGGAACTTTTGCCCTCTTCGGACAATCCTTCTTCTGATGGTCTGATGCTCCGCATATCCAACATTTACCAGTCACCAACCAACAATCTCCACCATGCCGTCTACCACAATGCCCACAAGGTGGCAAAGTATAACCAGCTGACTCTGCACCTCTACTGGTGCCTCTACCAGTTCCTCTGCCTGAACCTCGACTACCACCAGCAGAACTAGCCACAACTGATACCGCTGGCATGTTAGCACCCCTAGCTGTGCCTTGGCTAAAGGGAGGTCTAGAACTAGCTGAACTACTAGCACCTCTGAATCTCTTGCTTTCTGACTGATAGGTACTGGGTGCACTCTGAGTCTGGTCTCTCCTCTGTTGAGACCGCTGGCGTCTGGTACGCTGACTGGCCTGAATTCGCTCTATCTCCTGAGCTGCCTCTACCAAAGCTGAGAACTCTCTGAATCTGGAAGCTACCACTCCCATTTGAATCTCATCATTCAGGCCTTCCTGAAACTTTTTACACCTTTCGGCCTCTGTAGCTACTATTCCCTTACCATACCTGCTGAGTCTGGTGAATTCTCTTTCATATTCGGCAACTGACATTCTGTTCTGCCTCAGGTATAAGAATTCTTTCCTTCTCGCATCTAGGTAAGCCTCTGTGATGAACTTTTTCTTGAATTCATCCAAGAAGAATTGCCATGTACGCTGCTCTGCTGATACTCGCTGCTGAACAGTAGTCCACCATGTATATGCCTTATCTATGAGCAATGATGTGGCACAAACCAACTTATCCTCTGGTGTACATTGTAATTGTTCCAAAACTCTCGATGTCCCATCTAACCAATACTCAGCTATTTCTGGACTATCATCCTTGTTGGCACTGAATTCTTTCGCCCCATATTTCCGAAGCTTCTCTAGTGGGGGCTTTCTTTCTCTTTCTACTACTATTGGTGCTTGAGGTATCACCCCTGCAATCTGTCGAAAAGTATCTGCAAGTTGCTTTAACAACACCTCTTGACCTGGTGCTATTGGAGCCTCAACCTCCACTGCTCTGGCTTGACCTGGTGCTACTGGAGCCTCACCCTCCACTGCTCTGGAGGCGTGTGACTCACTCTCACCTTCCTGTGACATCCTCCTAAAAGAACCACAACTGCTTAGTTCATCAGGGTAGACATGGCATGTACACTATACTGACTTATGCATGCAAGCCCGGGGAAACTAAACCTAGGGCTCTGATACCAAAATTTGTAACATCCCTTCCCGGTCCACCCGTAAAACCGAATGAACTGAACCGAGACCCTACAACTGGTTGACTGTATGGCCTAACATGCTGAAATCATAATGTATATTGAATATAATATCATGCTGATGTTGTTTACAATAATAATGTAATTGATATTTACAAGACATGATACTAGTGTCAAAATGAAATGGGCCCAACTGTGTGCCCTGTACATGCCATAAAAAGGGTAGACAAAAATACACATTAAGATGATTAGCTACCCTGAAGACTGAGTCTTCTACAGATGAACTGCAGCAGTTGTAAGTTGACTCTCTATGGACCAGTCTCAAAACCTGCGAGTTAAACAGGTAACTCGCTGAGCAAATAAAGCTTAGTGGATATCTCAACATATAAAGAAACAATTAAGCACATATAGCATGATCCTTTCATTATACCTTGATTATCTTTTGTACTGTTATAATACTGTATAATTCATGAAATGTTATGTCAAGATATCTGTATGGCTCCATAAGGTTATAGTGAAACCGAAGTGATAAGAAAAACTGTATGAAACTGGATGAATACTATATGCTTGGCTGCTATGGCCCATATATAATCATATCCACTCAACGGCCTGTAGCCGGAGTATCAAACTGTATGGGGTGCAGATCTGCTATCCTATGTCGCGACATAGCCTTATCTACATGGTTTCTGCCTAACCTCAATGGAGCCTAATGTTGGTATGTCAATAATATAACACAACATCATATTCATAGTTCATAACTTCATAATTCATAATGTTCATTTGATTTCACATCATTTGCATGCTTGAATGTTGTTTTGATACATGTTCTCATGTTGTATTTTGATGTTAAAATGATTGGAGGCATATAAGTGAAGCAAAGGAATACAATTGCATTGAAAATGAAGTCCAAAAATGCATAAAACACAAGTCGCGAGCGCGTACTTGAAAGTCGCGAGCGCATAGAGTGCAAAATGAGAGACAGTGAGTTATCGGGCACAAGTCGCGAGCGCGTACTTGAAAGTCGCGAGCGCGAGAAGTGCCAAATGAGAGACAGTGAGTTCCCAGGCCAAATTCGCGAGCGCGCGATGAAGATCGCGAGCGCTTACAGTCGAAGGGCCAAGTCGCGAGCGCGCACTTGCAAATCGCGAGCGCGAGAAATGCCAAATGAGAGTCAGAGAGGTTGCGAGCACAAGTCGCGAGCGCGCACTTGAAACTCGCGAGCGCGAGATGTGTCAAATGAGATTCAGAGAGTTTCAGGTGAAAGTCGCGAGCGCGTAGTTCAAAATCGCGAGCGCGAGAAGTGCAACGCGAACTCATCATGCAATTCGCGCGCGCGCTTCCAGCCTGCACTGTCTGTACTCTTTTGGTCATATCTCTCAATATACAACTCCGATTTGGATGATTCAAAGACCCATGTAAAGCTAACACATAGAGGAACACATAACTCTTCTATGACACTTCCTAATTCCATCATTAAATGGGGTCAAAATCAAGATGAAGTTACTGGTAAAATTTCCAGCAAAACCTGTTTCAACATAAACTCAATATTTACTTCATTTATTCAATACCTCCCCTGTTCTCCCCTGTTTCTCACCATTACCAGTCCTCCCACTCAACATGAAGCAATATATTGTCTCACTAGCAACACACCACACAATTCTCATGCAAAGAAAATGGAAAATAACAAGAGATATCAAACCTTTACTCCAAAAAGCTTGAGCTCTTCTTTAACTTCTTTTTTCTACACTCTTTGAACTCCCTTCACCTATAAATCAGAATTCTTATGAATTCTAAAATAATAGCACCAAATGATTCAATTATGAACTTCAAGAAGGTTTACTTACTTGGATAGAAGAAAAATTGAAGTTAAGGCTTAACTACCATTAAAATTGAAAGGAAGGTGGAAGAGGAAAGGAAGAAAATGAAGAAGATGAAGATAAAGATGAAAAATGGGAAAGTGAAGTGATAATCACGGGTAGGCCAACAAAAATCAAAGGATTTTATGTAAAACTTCCTAACTGATACCTCAATTGTAAACAGGCTACAACTTAATACCCAAGCTCAATCTTTTAATGCAAATCAATCCTCACCCATATGCTTTAATCTTTTCTCTCAATCAAGTAACTCCACTTATAATCCTATTCTACCCCAACCGGGTTTGGTTCAACTCGACTTAACTCGACTGCTCGACTCTATGCTAAGACTCGACTCGGTAGGATGTCACATATAGTGGGTAGTATTCTGTATCAGGGTAGCTGAAGCAGATCGACTCTTTTGTCCAGTTGTGCATGACCAAAAAGAATATTTTGTGTTCTTTTTAATGTTCTTATGAAGTGATATGTCATGAATGCGCACAACATCACGTCATAATTCGTCTTAATGATATGGTTCGCATCATTGGGTGCATACAGCCCTAAAGGATAGGTTCTATAGGCTATGACACAAATAGAGAATTGGCTTATTAAGGGACCCTTGAACCTTGAGTATGGATATACCTAACCATATGTGAAACAAAGAGTTTCGCGTGGGTCCAACAGTACACATACTCATGGGCCACCCCCAAAAGGATTAGGGATGGTTTGCGGTAACAGGGAGGACGCTTTGGCTGTCCGTCGACATAATCAAGGAGACCTGCCGATCAGCGCTACTTGCTATCCAGACTCAGAAGTTTGAACAGAGAGAGAAGAAATTCATTTGAAATTCGTTTTTTATGCAATGGAGAAAAAGATTCTCAATTCGTGCAAATTAATCAACAAATTTAAATGATTTAAAGTAAATTTCAATTAGGTCCAAATTCTCCTTATTAAGCATTCTTAAAGAAAGAATACTTAATCTTTGTTGGGGTACCCTGCAAAACAAAGCATAGTAAAATAATAGCCTGAAGAAGGGCAGGTTAGTTGATGCAGCAATTGTAGTCCACTTTATGCAAAATGATTACATGTACTCCCCAGCAGAGTCGCCAAACTGTGAACCCCTCCCCTGAAAACATAGGCATAAAAATGCTTATGACTAAGGGCAGAAATGCACGTGAATGTATGAGTCGCCACCTTGTTTAATTATTTTAGGGTAAACTAGGAAAAAACCCTAAGTTGACTCCAATTTTAATTAACCTAATTATTAGATTAATTATCCCAATGTTAAGGTACGATCTTCGAACCCGAGGTGGATCCCGAGACCATGTCATGCTGATGAACTAACCAAAAAAAAAAATGAATGCTTTGCAAGGTAATTGGACCAATGGAATGTTTAAGTGATTTCGACTTGCCGCTCGGGGTTAAATCCCAAATGTGCCTACGTACTTCCATTTGAATGGAAGATCAAAGTCAACGTAGTTCGATAGGCCTTTTTAAAAGGGCTTTGAATGGGTATGCTTAATGCATGAGTGTGTGTATGCTTTGTGCATTTTGTTTAGGCATTTTGCCAAAGAATTGATTGATTTGATTAGGCGTTTGTTGCCAAAAGTGTTGATTTAAGGCTTTTAGCCAAAAAGATTTATTTAGGCAATTTTGTTGCCAAAAATTGATGTGTTTTAGGCGATTATTGCCAAAATGATTGATTTTAAGGCTTTTAGCCAAAAGATTGATTAATTTAAGGCATTTTTCCAAAGACTTTGATTTAAGCGATTTGTCGCTAAAAATGATTAATCTACTTATAGGCAATTTGTTTGCCAAAAGTGATCAATTGAATTGCAATATAGGCAATTTATTGCCAAGAAAAATGTGTTTAATTAAGGCTACTTAGTCACAATTATTGATTAGTTGGACTTAAGCCGGACTGTTCGAAATAAAGGCACTTACACCATAGTTATCAATTAACTAGGCTTTTTAGCCAATATTGTCGGATTTAGGCTTTAACACTACGATTATTAATTAACCGGGCGTTTAAGCTTAAACAATGTTTAATTGAGGCAGTTTATTTGCCAAAGTTGATGTCATGAATGCAGTTGTAGAATTAGGAGTAGAAGAGAAATATGCATGAAATGCTGAAATTAAATAGACAGTGTTTAGTTATGTACCTGATTTATTCGACGGCCGCTTCTTAGCTTCAGCTTGAAAACTCCAAGTTAAGCTCCTCGTTTGGGGAATATTGATTAATTTAATTTAATTTAAGTGACCAAGTATCACAACAATAAAATAATAAAAGCCTATGCTAAATGCAGAAAAGCAGTAAAGAATCGCAAGGAGCGTAGGGGAGAAGGAGCGTCCGTCAACACAGACTGAGTCCGTAAAAACAGAGTGTCGGGGCTGCATTTATAGGCAAAAATCGGGTTGGAGGGCGGCCGCTGCTGCCGTGATCGACGGCGGCCGCTGCCGCCTTGATCGACGGCGGCTGCTACCACCTTGACCGGCGGCCGGAGCCGCCGTCGCCGGCGGACGCCGCCTCCGTGACTGGCGGGTTTGCTAACTTTTTATTCCGGAGGCTTTTTCGGGAGTTCCGGACCTCCAAAAAATATTCTGGGACCAGTTCTGCGATCCTCGTAATTTTCCGGATGTTTCAAGTACCATATTGGCATACTTTCGGTGAACTTTCCAAATGGCCTCCGGTTCGGCCGGACTGTTTGCAGTCCGGGAAAACAGGCTTTTTGAGCCTCAAAATTTGAGTATTCACACTCGATGGACGTCATTTGGCCTCGAACGGACTTTCAAAAACCCAAAAACTCAAAAATCAAGCCAGAAGGGATAATTTGCCCTGATTAGTACTGACCTACTCAGCACTGGTACCAATCACTTGTCAGCCGATATCGGCAAAGCCCTATCGAGTAGCCATCACCGGTATCAGCAATGACATGGACGGTACTAGCTCTGACATGTTCGGTATCGAGCAGCTCGAGCTCAGCCTATAAATGCGACACCCCCCACCATTTCATACACCTCTTTTTGCTTGATCGAACACTTCTCAAGCATCAACGACTCTCATTTTCCCTTTTGTGAACAATTCTAAGGATTTACAGTCCGACTTTGCTCATCTTCCTTAGTTAAGTTAAAGCCCGACTTGGTTCTCAAAAGTCGATCATTTCAACTTTCACTCACACTTTGGTCTTCCTTAGACCAAAGCTAAATATAATATAATATTATAAGACTGTTTTTGGGTTCTCGTGCCCTACCTTTTCCTTGTTGGAGAAAGACTCGACCTCTTTGGTCATTTAATCACCGTGGAGTTATGCAACTGTACGCTTGCACTACCTAACCTTCAAACCCCTCGACCTAAGGTATACATCTAAACTCAAAACTTTTTCAATTAAGCCCGATCCGTCTGGCACCTTATAAACTATCAAGCTTGATCCGCCTGGCATTCAAAAATGCTTTAAGCCCAGTCCATCCGGCAAAACCTACAAAACCAGTTTTCAACCAAAAGCTTGATCCGTCCAGCACCTCATAAGCCCACTCTAAGAGTGGAACCTCAAAATCCTACCATCTTGATCGATGGTAGAACTTCATGCGCCTTAATGCTCATACAAATGAGATACGAAGGCATACCTATGGATTTTAATCCAGGTAGTAGGCCCTCGATTGAACAGACCAGTCGAAATTTAAGGGAATGTCTTGTTCAACCTAGAATCCTCGATAAACAAGGCTAGAGTCAAAAATTGTATAATGTATATATGTGGCAAACTTAACTGCCACTTGGAATATGATGTATCCATGTCACTGCCACTTGGAATATGATGTGTCCATGTGGACACATGTCGTTGTGCGTGTAATTCACGTAGGTTTTTCATTTCAGCGAGGTGTGTAAATATTACAAAAATTAAAGTTTAAAGAGCCACGAGGTCACTTTGAAAATAGGAGGGGCCATAAGGTTCTTTATCATAGTACAAGGGTGAATTTATGTATTCAGCCTATAAAAATCTAAATAATATAAGATAAAATTATAATCAATATTTTAATATAAAAAATAGAAATGAGTATGGTGTTTTTGCAACTCTATCAAATAGGTTGCTAAATGTTAATTTCTTTTTCCTGTCAACTACAGTAGGCGAGCCCAAATACTAATTGTGCTACTCTACACCCCTAACTCCTATCCTTTGTTTAAGATCCTCCTGAACTACTTGTGGAACATTTTTGCCCAAAGAAATTTCTAACTTTGGTAAGTTCACCTTCTGTCCCAAAGACTGCTCATAATCAACAAGGATTTTAAGTAGGATGTCCACTTCAGTTTTGGTAGCTCGACCAAAGATGATGTTACCATTTGTAAAAAAGAGGTGAGAAAAAATGGGTGCTCTTCTGCAAAATAGTGTTGACCATGATTTCAAAATTGGGTTCTAGAAAATTTGACTATGGTTCCAACAGTGTGAGAGTGCAAACCAGTAATTTTCCCTAGTCGGTACCGACCTGCCCCTAGTTGGCACTAATCTTTTGCCTACTGAGCACCTCAAATGTTACCGATTTTGACCAGATCGGTATCGATTTTAAAGAGCTTGGTACCGCTGTGTTTTTACATGGCATCCCCTTGGCCTATAAAAGGCACACTCTCTCCTCATTTTCAACCACCTCTTATTGCTTGATCGAGCGCTTCTCAAGCATCAATGACTCTATTTCTCCCTCGTGAATTATTCTAAAGCAATATAGTCCGGTCTTGTTCTTCTTCCTTAGTTGAGTTAAGGCCCAACTTGGTTCTCAAAAGTCGATCATTTCGACTTCCAATCACAATTTGGTCTTACTTAGACCAAGGCTACTAGTTAAGAAATTTATTATTAATTAATCTAAAGATTAATTAATAATCCGTTAATTAACAATATTATAAGACAATAATAGGATTTTGTGCCCATCCTTTGGTCACTTGGAGGAAGACTCGACCTCTTTGGTCGTTTACTATCGTGGAGCTTTGATCCCACCGTGTGGCAAGCTCTAGGGTATAACCACTCAAACTCAAAATTTTGTCAATTAAGCTCGGTCCATCCAGCAACTTATAAACTGTCAAGCCCGGTTCGCTCGGTACATTACATGCTTTAAGCCCAGTCTGTCCGGCAAAACCAATAAAACCAGTTGTCAAACCAAAGCCCGGTCCGTCCAGCACCCTAAGCTTGGTCCAACCGGCACCCTAACCCTAATATCATTTTAGGATGCTAATATATCCAAGTTTCGAAATTGGGATGCCCATGGTACAAAGGTTACTTTAAAGTGATTATGCAACAAGTTGAAAAGTTAAGGGTATTTTTGTAAGTTAAGTCTTAGGTCTACGGATTAATTGAACTTTATTTTGATACTACTTTATTATATAAAAATAAAATTAAGTACATAACACGTAGTATTACAAGCAGCTTGTATGAAAAAGTGTAATACAAATTAACTAATTATATTTATTTTAATCTAAACAAAAACTTATGCTTTAATATTATATAGATAAACAAATTTAAAAGAGTACAAAAGATGAGTATAACAAGTATAGTCAATGTGCAACATAGACATAAAAACGACTAAAAAATTATTTTATTAGTTGATGAGATATAATTTATTAAAATCATTTTAAAATAAATATATATAGATAGTTAAGTATTTTAAAATTTCAAATTTTATCTTTTTGAAATTTATTTTTTAATAAATATATATGATAATGAGATATTTGAAAATTTTATATTTTATTTTTCAAATTTATTTTTTAAATGTTTGATTATGTTTTTATTATAATTTAAAATATTTTATTTAGAAAAAATTATATATATAATTATAATATTTGTTTTTCTTTATATTTGTACAATTTGATTAGTTATATTTTTAAAAGATAAATTTTCAAATAGAATATACATATTTAAGTCTTTCAAAAATTTTAAATTTTTTAGTTTTATAATTTATTTTTAAATAAAATAAACATATGTGTATGTGGGATGACAAACAGTTGAAAAATATTAATTTAAAAAAATATATAATAGTTTATAGTTACATCCTAACATCTCTATATTGAAAGGCATTTATTATGTGATATTATAGAATCGTATATATACAGTTATTAGGTGATATTGTAGAATTTTTAGATAAATGAGGATATAAATTGAACTGAAGTTATGTATGCACAGGTTATTGTTTTATTAATTAACCTTGACATGCACATTATAAAAATCTAAATAATAAAAGTATAAATAACAAGTAAAAGTGACAAATGACAAAAAAAAAATTAAACGAGTATAGTCAACGTACAAAACACGTTATAAAAAAAATAGTTACTAATAAAAAAAACCATTATTATTTTGATTTTAATGATCTATTTATAGGAGTTAGCAACCGAAAAGCAAGATTTTCAACTGAAAAGCGAGATTTTTTTATTTCAAAATGAAAAACAAATTTAATTTGTCAAATTAAATTTAATTTGATCGACTCCAATCTTAGTTTTAGGCAATCCATTTGAGAATTGAGGAATAACAAATTTTTGCGGGAAATTTAAAATATCTGTCCACAATTTTGCACTAAAATTTGTGAAGAATAAAATAAGCCATATTTTAAATTAGATATCAATAAGAGAGAGAGAGAGAGAGAGAGAGAAGGAAAAAGAAAGGCAAAGAGGAGAATCGTTCAAAAGCATGAACAAAATCCATTTACCACAATTAATGAATTTGTAAATTTTGTTTTTTTCTATTTTATTTAAGTGATTTGTCAAAAACTTCATAAAGAAAATATAAACAGTTTTATACATTTAGACCGTCTATTTCGCGTTCAAATATTTTTTATAACATTATTACACTATTACACTATGACTTTGCTTTTATACATCTAATATTTAAAATGGAAACTTTCTAAGCCATCTCTGCATTTGTCTGACTCTGCAACAAAATTTGTGTTGTGCTATCAGTTTTATTTCGTAACCAACTACAGATTCTAACTCTAAAAGGCAGAAATTCTATTTGGATTTCAAGAAACTCATGCATATCGGCGGATGAACTTTGGCTAATGCAAGAACAGAAGAAGGGAGAATCCACAGCCCATCTCCACATATCAAGCCAGAGGCCACTGCAGGTATCATCAAACCTGCCTTTTTTTTGTTTAGCTTGTGCCAACCAAACACAATTAGACTCCCCACACTCATGTCAATTGCAAAGTACGCCCCTACGAGGAAAGGCACCGCCATAGCCATCGGTAGAGGAATCCATTTTCCGACATTTTTAGGGGATAAATCTCTTGCCAAATTTGCAAGAATAGCAAAAGCAAAAAACCCATAACAAAGCTGCAAGCAGTGCTGTGGAAGTGCTGAGAAGCCTTCTACACCAAGAATTGCCATGTTTCTGTAGATGATAGCATAGGGAGCTTTATACTCTCCATCGGGGTTCCCCACATCAAAAGCTTTGTAGAATAGAAAGAATGTTAGAGGAGCTACGATGCAGCCAATTGCAGTCCCAATGGCTTGACTAAGAAGCATCGACCGAGGAGAAGTGAGGGTCAGATGACCAGTCTTAAAATCATGCATTAAATCTGATGAGATGGAAACAATGGATTTAATCAGGCCACATCCTACAAGTCCTGCGACCACACCATTATTTCTTCCGGCCAAGGCTGCAAGTACAAAAAGAGCCACCTTTCCATAGTTATAGGCCATATTCATGTCAGTTAGACCAGCACCGTATGCATTGCAGAAGCTAAGAGATGGTGCCAAAATGTAGGCAACAAGTACATAATACCACTTTAGCTCAGGAAACATAAGTGGGATCACAATGATGGAGATGATAGAGAAACCAGTGTACCCTAAGCATGCCACCCACATTGGAATCGTCTCTCTCATGAAAACATCATTTCTTCTACGATCATCAAGAGCTTCATTCTGCTTATCTGAAACTGTATTTACAAATTATAGTAAGTAATTTTATTCTTGCTTGAAGAACTCAATATTATCTACAGCTAGTCTCTGATCTTTTTATTCTTTTCCCCCTTTTTAAGATGTATAGCTTGTCTCTAGTCTAGAATCACCGTTAAGGGAATATATGGGTCACCTTGCAAAAGAAATGGAAATGGAAATAAACGTCTACATCTAAAGAATACCATGTGAAGTTTAATCTATTAAAAACCTAAATGGCGATTGTTGGTTATATTATACCTGAAATGGGTATCATTTCAATATAAATTCAAATTACTCCAATACAAAAACACATATAGATGCATTAAAAAAATGGGCTTCTTTGTGAATGAAATAAAAAATGGAACCTATTTTAATAATTGCATTATCTTCCTAATCTGAGAGCAAATGAAATGTGACCTAATTGCATAACATTTGCGACACTTCTAAATCACGGTAAAAAACGAGTAGCAATTGCTCAAGTTTTTTGCCAGGTCTGTTGTTGCAGGAATAAAGACAGAAACCGGCAAAAGATTAACACACAAAGATAAGCAAGGCAGGAGCCACAACAACTTAATGTGGAAATATCCAATTTAACCTACATTTTTTGGGATTGTTGTTCTTTCCTCCAGTATAGATGCTACTGGCAGTGAAATATAATATTTTGAGAAAATTGTAGAGTCCATCTCCTAGAATTAGAGCAATAGAAATAAAGACCTGCAACACATATTAAAAGATCGACTTTAGCAATCACAGCCAGTACTTAAAGTTAAGAAAGGAAACTCTACTAAAGAAAAGAATCGGCAATGTTTCAGTGGTGTACCTTGTAACCATTTAGACTCTTCATGCTGCTTTCTGGTAAAGTAGCAGGGAACCACTCTCCTTTAAGCCCATGTATCAGTGGCCACATAACTCCCCAAGAAAGCACCGCACCGAGAAGCAAAGACATATTCACAAGATGGGAACAGATCATTCCTGCTCCAATGTAAGTCATACTGAAATCAAAGTAAAATCTGCAAAATGCAACTTCTTTAATCAATGATGATGAAGAATCAATCAGAAAAGAGCTATGGGGCATGGATACAGCGTTTGAAGCATTTACGTGTTTTTCCATGCTTTCAAGCCAAATGTTGGGAATTGAACAAATCCACATTGCTCTCCACCAGAGTAAAACCACTGAAAGAAAGCCCAAAAGAAGCTAATTGAAAAATACTTCATGAACCCATGAACCTGCTTCCTGAAAGATGGATGTTAACTCGTTTGAATCATTTCAAGGTTAAAGTATTCTAATTCATGTTCAATAAGCAAGAATTTAGCATAGCAGATGTGTACCTAGCAATCTTGTCTCCTTTAGGAGTGTGGAATCCATTAATTAGAACTGCAGTAGCAGTTCCACTTGGATAAGGTAGTTTGTAATCTATTATCATGATCTGGCACAATAAAAATAGCTTGATCAGAGACCAATTCTAGATTCACAAACAACATTACTGTAACTAGAGCTGCACTCCTATAGTCCCATATTTAGTAACTCCTGATCTAGTAATCCCTGAACTCTTTCTTCGGTATTGGGGATCGAACTCGATTTAAAAAATAGATAAAAATATATATTTTTTTTATGTTTGTGCAAATTCTTTTTTTTTTTTTTCTGAACTAAACAATACAATGAAGAGTTTTAAAAAAATCAACCCACAAACTTCTTACAGAAGAATTTGAAAACGATAATATGCAGAACAATAATTCAATCAAGAAAGAAGATTGAAGAAACAAAAAGGGGAAAAAAGTTTACCCTTCTAAGAGGAACCAATGCAAGCAGCCCAACAAAACTGCTCACGAAGAGGAAACCAGTCATCCAACCAATCCCAGGCTCCTTTGTGCTCCCAGGAGCATTCCCTTGTGTATCAACCCCAGCTTGCTCATATGTCTTCCTGTTTAATCCCAGTAGATAAGACCCAAAACCACCTGAAATTTCCATAATTGATACAGATCGAGAAAAGCACAATTTTCTAAAACATACAAAACTTAACCAAAAATAATTAAACTAAATTGCTCTAAATAGCAATATAAGGTCAAAACATCTAACCTCCAACAGCAATGCTATAACAAGCAACAGCACAAGTCTGAATTATTGTATTTTCTTGTCTAGTGAATGGATTAGATACAATTCCAGCTTTATCAAGGAGCTTAGTCCAACTTCTAATGAAAACAAAGGCCAGGAGAGCAGCAGAAACATTAAGATTAGGGACTAGACCTGTGGTGAGGTTTAGTTTCATGACTATCACACTGTAAATGATGCCAATAGCTAAACTAGCTATGACCCCTCTAATTGTTATCTGTTTAGTCCACGGAGCAATTCTTGTAACATCCTCATGTTGATTTTCCCCGTCTTCCAAATCGTCCTCAATCTTGTCAATATCTTTCACTTCCATGTTCATATTCCTCATTTGATTATTCATCAAAAATCTTCTCCCTAAAACAATAAACCAAAAAACAGAAGGGGCATTTTTCAACCAATTTCCTAGTTACAATTGGTAAAAATACTTGCATATATAGAAAATCTGATCTTACCTTTAAGTCTGCTGCTTATTTCTTACGTAGGAAACAGTTGAAAACTTTTACATATTAATGACAAATCTCAATCGAAAATTACCCAAATGGACATAAAAATCCAAAAACTCACAGAAATGAAAAAGTGAAACCCTCGAAAAGGCTTAACGTTCACACCCAGAGTTGCCTCATAAGAAGACCTTCCAACAAAAACAGACAGTATAGCGCACAAGCTTCAATTGGGTTATTATATCGAAGAAACAACATCTGACCGGATTGAGCTTTTCATAAGACCAATATAAGCATTAAATGCCAGACAAACGCAATACTCCAAATGGGTTTTGTTAATCAGATATACATGACATAATTAGGTACAGAATTTTTTTTTTATATACACAATAGAGGCAGTACCGCTCTCTCTCTCAACTACCCTGAAATTTGAAAAGTAAAAAGGACCCATTATCCATGTACTACAAAGAAGTACAAAAACAGGTCTTCGTAGTAATTTGCAGTACACTAATCAACATTTCCAAACATGGATGCAATGCATTTGAACACATGTCAGGTCCACAAATTCCGATCCCTTCAACTATAGTTGACCTATCCCATCCTCTAACTAATTTATTTTCTTACCATAGAGTTGATAGGTATTAAAAGACAGAGAAAGGGAAAAGGTGGGAACGACAGAAATGGAAGTAGATTAAAAAAAGTAGAGATTTAGGACAAAACGCTTCTTCACTTCACTTAAAAGTGTCTTTTCTTTGCTCAGGCGTGTGGCTTAAACAAGCCCTTCTCTTCAACCAGAAAAGAACCATAAAATTCCACAGAGATAGAAAGCAATACACCAAGGTAGAGAATCCACAAAATTGCAGTCAACAAAACGCGAAAGAAGAGATGCCAAATTACTGATGGCCGTAGAAGTAGAGGCGTGTGGTGGGGTTGCGTTTTTTGTTCTAATTCAAAGGTATGCTGATGCTCAAGTGAGAGGATTACATCGGTTCAGTTAAAATCGAATTTAAAATTAAAATAAATATAAATCAAATGCGCTAAAATTTTTGAAACACGAATGGAATTAAAACAGAACCGTCAAGAGACATTAATCAGATGGGTTTAATTTGATTCAATTTTATTTAGTTTTAACTATTTTAAGAGTTTTTTTTGGATATAATGAAAATTAAAATTTTCAATTTTTTATATTAAAATCTATATTGAAGACCAGAAAATTGAAAATCTACATTGAAGACGGACAAACCGAATGAAATTAGTTATAGTTGGATTTTTGTGTAACTGGCCTCACTCCTAATTGCTGCTGACCTCACCTGCCAGTAACCGTGTTTTGGACTATTCAAGTCTTATGTATTTGGGACAATTGCAATTTTTGTGTGTTTTTGACGAAATTTTATATTTTTGTGTATGAATGGAAAAAAAGTTAATAATTTGGTAAATGAATTTTTAATTTTTTAATAATTGAGTGTATTTTGTACATCTGGATAGTTAAAAATGATATGAGACTGTTGCATCCCACTTGTTTATTTTTATTTTTTATTTTTTGCTTATTAGGCGCCAATATATATTCCATTTTCTAATACACTAAGTAAGTAATATTTTCACTGTAGCCAAACTGATTATCATTATCAATTTAGTTTGAGATCACTTTATTATATAAAAATAGCACGTCATAAAAAAGACTAATATTATATATAAAGACTAGAATAATGAAATTTTCGATATCGCCCTTAACGAAATTTAAAATATCCTATAATAGTCTTAGTTATAACCAATTAGAAAATTACATTTTATTAGTTGATTAGATATAATTTATAAAAATTATTTTTTAAATAAATATATATAGATAATTAAGAATTTCAAAATTTTAAGTTTTATCTTTTTTAAATTTATTTTTTAATATATATATATATATATATATGAGAGATAATGAGACATTTGAAAATTTTTATATTTTATTTTTTAAATATTTACTTTTATTTTGATTATAATTTAAAATACTTTATTTAGGAGAGATAAAAAAGAAAAACATATATATTATATTTTTAATATTCTTTTTTTCTTTACATTTGTGTGATTTGATTAGATATATTTTTTTAAAAATAAAATTTCAAATTATTTAAGAGAGAGATAAAAAAGAAAAAAGTATTTTTTTTTTCACATTGTTGTAAAAAAAATTGAGGGTTTATTTAGAGAGAATAGTACGTTTCTTTTATGCAATCTTTTTTATTAATTAATTAACTTATTTATTTATTTTAAATTTGCAACTTTGAACAATAAAGAAACTAAATACTTGAATAAATTCTTTGACTGATCAATATTAGATCGTAGCATAAATTGTTTTGTAATTTTGATTTATTGATTTGGCTTTAGTCTTTTTTTTTATCCATCAATATCAAATTTCATTAAATTATGACATTCCCAATTGAATAATGGGTTGATTTTAGTAATTTTTTAATATAATTTGTTTGTTGTTATATATTGACTTTTGAAAGAATTTTATTCTAATAATTTTTTTTTTCATTACTGAATTAGTTTGTAACTGCTATCAATTTAATTTAGTAATAAATTTATATATTCCTTACAATAAATAGATGCATCTTGATGATTAAGTATTTTTAATTTTCTTGATATTTTTCTCTCATATTCTAAATACGTTTGACTTGAAGAAAATAATGTTTATAAGACTGGAAAAATAATATAACTATATATTTCTGTTTTGCATCATTTTGTGGGTTTCAAGAATTTGTGTCTACACACATATTCTTTTCTCTAATACACTGGATAAGTAATACTGTCATTATAGTTAAAGTGATTATCGTTATCAATTTAGATCATTCTTCTTTTTTTTTTTCTTTTACCTAGCAGTAAAAAATAATCTATTATTATTTTCATTATAGTTGTATATAGATATTGATTTGGGGTTGAGGGCAGAGGGTTGAAGTGAGTGATGACTTGATTTTTATTTTGGGCACATATTAAGGTTTTAAGAATCTGTATTTATAAATTAGGAACTGAATGATTAGGTCTATTGATTGAGTCGAACTTTATTTTGAGAACACTTCATTATATAAAAATTTTATCATATAAAAATAGCATTAAATACATAAGAAGTGGCATTACAAATAGCTTGTGCGATAAAATCTAATGGAAACTAACTAATTGTATTTATTTTAATCTAAAATAAAAATTTATGCTTTAATATTATATAGATAAAATATTTAAAAAGGGTATCAAAAAATGATACTATAACAAGCATAGTTATTGGAGGGGAATGAAGGAGAATAGTGAGACTACTTATAATAAACTTAGTGAAAGTTTAGAAATCCTAAAATATCTTTAGTTATTAGATAATTGATAATAGTTTGAGTTTATTAAATAATTTTTGAGCTTTTAGTAATTAATAAATTATAATTTTTGAATACTTTTTATTAATTAATTAAAAAATATTATTTTATTATTTTTTAATAGCTAATATTATTATTTTAATATATTATTCTAATTGAATTTTTAATCATTGATTATTTACGATATTAATGATTTAAAAAAACATATTATTGTTTTAATTTTAAAATAAACTTTAAAATGCAATGTGTATATATATATACTATTTCACATGTTTTATATATATATCACTTTTAAAATTTTGAATTTTTTTTTTATTTATATCTATTTATCTATATCTAAATTTTACATGAACTCAAATCAACATTCAATAACATAGGATCATATTATTTAGTTTTTTTAAAGGAATAGATTCTAATTAAAGTTTAACCTTATTATTTTAGAAAAAATGAAGTCTAATCTTATAATTAATAATATTTTTTCATTTTATCATCTATAATTATTTTATTAAATATACTTAACTTTCAATGTTGTCCTATCATATTAAAATCAGTTTAAGAAAAAAATTATTCGTTTATAATATGAATATTATTAATCATGTCTTAACATTGTATAAATATCTAGAGAAAGTAAGAGAAAAATTATAACCATACTTAATGCTATATAAGAATAAATTAATGAGTATAAACAATGAGTAATACCGAATGCATGTCATGCAAAATACTAGTTTATATTAAAAAGATAAAAGTACCACTCGATTATACACACTTAATTTATGGCTTACATTTTTACAATTTTTCAACATGAAATGATAGGTCTAGTTTCGGAGTTAAGGAAGTTTTGATGAAGAGAAAATGGTAGCGGACAATATTTGACAACAAAGAAAGAAAAAGATAATTAATTTTTAACAAGTCGGATTTTAGAATGAGGAAACCAGATTTGTTGGATGAACAACAAAAGCAACTGGAGATCCATGACATATATACTAAGATCATGTTTATTTCTAATAACTGTTAAAAGTCGGATTTGTTAGCCACCTCCAGTGACTTCCTCTGTGTATGGCGGATGGGGAAGGTTGAGGAAGATGAAGGGACCAAATAAGAAGGAAAATTTGAAGAAGATGAATAAAGAGAATAGAGAAAATGGTAGAGAGAGGAGAAGATAGTGAAGGTAAGTGATTAAGGTGTATTTTAGTTATAAAAAATCTCTATATTCTTTGATTGCATTTTAGTGCGTTGACTCACTATTAAAGACATAAAAGTGGAGGAAAAAGACTAATGTGTTTAGCGGAAACATAACCTAGAGATGTAATCATGTACTTTTAAAAAGACATATCTTTAACTCATGTATTTGATTAATATATAAAAATGAAATAGTAATTTTCCCTTTAACAAAAATTTTAGGCCTGAGTGCCTGAGCTTTTAGATCCTTCTAACTCAAATTTTAAAAAATAATTTTTTAAGTGAATTTTTTAATATTATGACAGAATATCCTAGAATAAGAATGAAAAAAATATTTTTATTTATGAATATATAAGTGTTATATCGATATATAAAGTACATTTTAATATTTATATATTGTATAAATTTTAGTATTTAGTGTGTGTGTATATATATGCACTTTTTTTTTATCAGTCATTGCACATTGTTTGTACTCATTTTAAATATTGTAATTTTATTTTTTGATAATATATTAGCTGTCTATTATTTTTTAATGTTGTCATTCCCAATTTAGTTATTAAATGTAATATCCGGATTTTTGAGATTTCATAAAATAATTTTAATCATATTTTTCATTATTTATTGTGATTTTAATTTCAAAATTTATTGAACAATTAATTCTTTGATTTTGGTTTTATCAATAGTTATCTGTGCTTATTAAAATTTCTAGCATTTATTTATTAAATCTCAATCGGTGATGTTGTTAGTGAATATTTGATAAAAGATAAGAACTACAAATGATTATTTGTATTTATTATCAATTATTATTGTTTAATTGTCAAAAATAAAAGTTATAATGATAACATTTGTATTGTATTTAGTACAAAAATATGAAATATTTTGGAAATAAAAGAAATTAATAAAGATTTTGATATTTGTTTTATAATTAAAATAAAAATATTTCATTTTGCGGTCTAAAAATGCTAGCTTTTGGGTGAAAATTTTTATTTAGTTTGCAGTCTGAAAATATCGAATTTTGCAAGATAGTTAATTTTTTTCTGAAAACCATATTGTTAGCACTTGAATTTTTCTAGAGAAACAGGGAATTTTTGAGAAAATTTATTTTTAAAGAAAACAAGAGGAATCGGTATCGAGGTACTCTTGCCCAACATCGAGATCCTCAAAATCAGTACTGATAGGTTGGCCACCAACTGGTCTCATCGGTGCCAGCCCCATGCTGGTCGCTACCGATTTTGAGTAGGTCAGTGCTGCCGCGTTTTCGCACGCAGGTGGTTGGAGCCTATAAATTCCCCATTTATGGCCTTAAAACGGCATCGTTTTGCACCCCGAAGCCTGATTTTCCTGAAATTTCGAGCACTTACCCAACAATGAAGTTGTTCATCAGTTATAGCATGCAAAAATTGACCAAGAAGCTAGAAAAGGTCGATAAAATCAACTTGAGCCGTATGGCATGGCTTCCTTAGTTACTTTGAAGGGTTTGTCGGTTGGTCAGGCTTTTCTGGATGCGTGCCTACATTTATTCGATTTGGTAAACATTATAAGGAGATGTGCCCAACATACAAGGAGTTTACGGCATTATTGGGCAGTGACTCTGAGATGGCTTCAATGGCTGCACCGACCAGGATTGGGTTTTTTTAGGAGCTTCATGAGGATGTTGGGCTTATCTGTGGGGGAGGCTAGGGAGCAAGTGGTAGATGACCAAGCTAATTTAGCTAGGCTTATTGAGCGGTACCTGGATGCGCTTGACTTGAAGGATTTGGAGTTTCAAAGGTCCAGGACCTAGGCTTTAGTTTTTTACTTGGTGAGCACCTGTGTACTAACCGGCCCAGTTGGTTAGGGTGATTTGAGGTTGGCTGACCTAGTCCTTCAGATGGACTGAGGAGCCGGGATAGCTAGTGTAGATGCTCAAATTTTGCCCCTAATGGCTCAGTGATGATAACCTATTTTTAATATAAGATTGAATTGGGCCCAGGAAGCGCTTCGGGTTCGCTTGTGCACTTTCTAATGTACTATCTTATTTTACTTACCACCCGGTCCGATTCTGTAAAAATGAGCTGGCCCAATTTTGGGTTAACTAATGGCATTTTGCCACATAAGCCCTAAAATAGGGCAACACAACCCATTTGCCTATAAATAGGCCTTGAGATTAGTGCATTAAGGAGGACTACTGGATCAACTTAAGGAAACTCTACCATTTTGAAAACTTAACCAAAAATTAAAGAAACACTTGTGTTTTTCCCTTTGATTAGGTCTTCATTAATTCATTTTTAATTACGAAACCCTTAAGTGTTGATTGAAAATCCACAAACACATATATTTGATCTTAAACATGGATCCTTGATTCATAAATCTTTGGAAATCTCTAAGAGGTAATTTTTGAGAGCCATTGACCTTTTTCTCTATCTCTTTTTCTTTTTATTCTATTGTTAAATCACCGTTCTTAAACTTGATTGTAAGGGAAACCCAGGATCAACCAAAAGAGGGTGTCTACATAGAAGTGGCACATTGAGGACACAAGTGGCGTAAGCCACTACGTGTGGCGTGCGCCACAAACAAGTGGCCTGCTCCACTTCTTTACAGACTCCCTCTTTAAGTTCTGTTTTCATTTTGTAACTTTCTGGTCAGGGAAAGTGCTCAGCGCCACTGTGTGTGGCGCACACCCCTTCCAAGTGGCGCCTGCCACTTCTCCTGTGGTGCCAGACACTTCGGTTCAGAGGTCTAGAACATTAATAATCAATAAAATGGACTAGATTCGGAGATTCAGCGGTAAAGCACCAGACTTTTGTTGTCTGAAATGCGTTTTTAACCATAAATGGATTGAATAAACACTAAATCAATAAGATTTCGAGTAGTGATGGATGTATTTGTTCATCATACATGATGAACATCAAGATCTTGAACTCTAATCTTGTATTTATCTTTAAATCCCTTACATTTAAGTTTCAGTCCTTTATTTTTATGCATTCTTTACTTTTTGCCTTTAAATTCTTGTACCTTTATTTATTGCTTTATAGCTTTTATGCTAACCCTTAAATAATTGCTTTGTAAACATAAACATGCATCATTTTGGCCATCGCTTGAATGAATGTGTGTTTATGATTCTATTTATGATTTATATTTCTGTGAATATCATCTGTGTGTTGTGTTTATATTCTATGGATGGATGGTTATTTATTGCTTTTGGTTTATTATATTACCCAAATGTAAAGGACCTGAAATGGGTCCAAATATTGCTTATTTGTAATAGTTAGTTTGGTTGAACAATTTTAATGGAATATGGGTAGATTGTACTTTTAGGAAGAGGTTGTAATTCTTGTCTCCTTCCTCTTTCATTGTATGTTTATTTTATATTTTGCAATAATGTGCTTGATTGACATGTTTTCCAAAAATGCATAAAAAAGGTTTTACATCTCAATTGTGGTTAATCATATTATTAATATTGTGAATTTATAGACAAGAAGGAGGCCAGTTTAAATAGGGCGGTTTGGGTGCCTAACCCCTTTTCGAAACCGTACCTAACTCCCTTGCCCAGTTTCTAATTCAAAACCGAGTTAGTCGATTCCAAAGAATCAACTAGTTTGAGATTTTTCTTAAAAAGGGTGACGACTCCAAAATAAAATTCTTACCAAAATAAGATAACCGTTTTTCGAGAATTAATGAATGGGTTAAATAAAAGAAAACTAATTTATTAATGAAATCAACCAAGCATGTTCATATTAGTGGGAAAATATAGTGTCCTCCATTTCTGGCAACTCCACTGGGGATCAAATCTAGAATCTCTGATTTTCGATTTTGGATTCGAGTAAAGAGTTGACTCCAATGTTTTCCAATTATTCACAATTTTTAATAATATTTTAACTTAAGATTGAGTTTACTTTTCGTATATATTAAATGTCATTCATGCATTTATCTCTTTTTAATCTCCTTTTTATCCTAAACCTTAAAGGTGATAGTGGGGGTTGTGATCTTTTCACCCTACTCGACTGTTGGGATCCGCCACTAATATACACCACCTACAAGTCAAGTACCATTTGATATATCAAAAGAATTGGCACAATCTGCTACCACCATTTGCTTAGACCCAAAGCTAAATGGGAGGAAATAATCAATTCTCGCTTATGGTAGGCATGGCTGATTCAATGCACCGCGGGTTCCGGTTCATTGAACTGTCAGTTCAAGATGTTTAAAATTTTGAACTGAAACCGACCGTTGAACATTTGGTTCTGGTTTCGACACGGTTCCGATGAACCTACAGTTCGAATTATGTTTCCGATTTAGTTCTGGTATTACACAAATTTTTAAAAAAATAACAAAATTTTGATCCCCGAATTCATAAATAAATAATAATTTTAAAATGTTTAGATTTTACTAAATAAATTATTATAAAATTTTAAAAGAAAAACTTCTATTAACTTAGAACCATTATTACATTAAATTTACATTTTGCTAATTCATTAATATAGAAAAATTATAATTTTTTATTATTATTTTGGGCTCGAATTAAATTAAAATTGAAAAATTTTAATTTAATTGCCTATGTATCTTTTTGGGAATTAGAGGAAATCAAAGCCCATGTATTTTTTTTATTACAATGGAAAATAACCTCCCAATTATTACAATTAATTTTAGTCATCGGTGCCACTAGTCCCCGTTAATGAGCCGGAATCATCATCATCTCTTGAATTTTGTTGGTCTTGAGTTCTCAATGCCGCTCTAGTCCAATCGTCAACACATTCTTGCATTTCCACATTATTTGGCGATAATCTTGACCGTGTTGGATTTAAAATTTGTCCACCCGCACTAAAAGCTTGTTCCACTGCAACAGTAGTAATTGGACAAGCAAGAATATCTTTTGCAATTGAAGCTAAGACTGGAAAACGATTTGCATGCTTTTTCCACCAACCCAAAATATCAAATTTTGTTGGGTCTTCATCTGCATCATCACATAAAAACTCAAAATCTGTGCTAATATATGTCTCAATTCTGTATGAATGTGGACCCTCCCTTGATTTTTTCGAAATATTTTGCATGAAAGTAAATCATGTATAATGAAATTTAGTGGATTATGTAGTTTGTAGATGTGATACTTGAGGAAGGGGAGATACTAATTTAGAATACTCATCATACAATTGATGGACATATCTTAAAACATTATTAGTAAGAGAAAAATAATCTACTTCAATATTAAAAGATCCATAATAAAGGCGAAAAAATTATTGTAATGCAACTTAAATTTAGAACAAAGAAAAAATGCAACTAAATTTAAATCAAGAATTTCAGTATAATATTTTAACCATTTAGTTTTCATCATGAATATACATTCTTGTAAATCATCATCATTTTCATTTTCAATTATGGCATTAATTATGGCCAAACAATGAAATGGAACTAAATGGGAAGTAGGATAATATATACCACTAAAAGTTCTTGTACAATTTTCAAAAACTTGCAAAATATATAATATTTTTTATAAATAGTCCAATTGGTTGGATAAAGTTGAAAATACCTTGCATGCAATTGCATAAATGAAGAAAGAATATCTTTATATTCATAAGACTCATTTAATATTTTATAAGTTGAATTCCATCTTGTAGGACTATGAAATACCTTGAATTTTTATTTTCAAAACTTTCGAATTTTTATTAAATCAAAAATCGAAAATTTTGACTGTGTGGGCTGTACATGTAATACAATCTCAATTCGAGCCCAAATTTTCGAGTTGGGCCCAAGCCCAAAATATATTATCGAAACTTTCGATTTGAGAACACTTAAAATTTTCAATGAAATAAAATGGAACTCTAGCTACTAATTGATTATAAATGTATGTATATGTATGTAACTACTATATAAATTATTTATTCTAAAATCAAATGTCATTACTATTAATATTTTTATTATTAGTGAGTAAATGGAGGAAATGTTACGGAACTTAACTAAAATAATCAAAATAAATCAAATTGGACTCAGAAATCAATTCAATTTTTTGAAAACATACAACTACCCGAAAATCGAGTGAAAAACCTGCAAACTGAGCAAGAACCGAGCCAAATTATTGAATTAGACCAAACCGGTTTGAATCAAACCGGAATGGTCTAGAAGCCCAATTTTCTTTCTTTTCTCTCTTCTTTTCCTTCTTCTCGCGCGACAGCACTCCCTCCCTTGCTTCATTGCATTTTTCGTCGACGGGCCACGGACTCCGGTAACCAAGCCCTCTATCTTCATCTTCTCGACGAGAGGAGCTAATTGGTGGTGTTGATTCGCAGTATAGTGGCAGAGTCGGCGAAGAATCGAAACTGAAGTTTTCAATGTCGCGTGATGAGGTTTTCGGCGATACACGGCGTTTCAGGAGGTTGCAACAAGAAGGAGAGTTGCCGGTCGCTTCATCTCCTCTGTGCGAACTCTTCCCCTCTACTAGATCGAATTTCTGGTGAAGATTGGTGAAACCACCATGATCGGTGTCTTTCTTGCTGGCTGTCCGGCTTGTTCCGGCCAAACGAGCCACTGGCTCATCAAATTGATGGTAGATTTGGACTCATCACGAAAATTCGAGTCGGGTGGTGGTAACCTTGTAAATTTTTTGGCCAAGACCGACTTTTCGGCCACCGTGCACGGTGGCGACGGCGGCGGTCCGGCGAGACTCCGGTGAGGCTTCAAGATGTCAGAATGATCTCCTCTTCACGTGGATCACGGAAATAAAGTTCGATTTTCGGCACACTGTAAGGCCTAGTTGCTCATTTTCAGTATAAATTTCAAAACTCGAATTAATTAATTAATGAAATATAAGATTAATCGAATTAGTAAAAAAAATTGGAGTTTTATAAATTGAAATACAGATAATTGAGTTATATGTGAGCATCGTATAAGAACCAGACTTCAATATAGTTGATAGACAATAAGGAAAATAACGATTAAAATGCATTGGTGGTATAAGTCATTTATTGTAATGTGTGATTATTAGGACAGTCCGATATGTAGAGATGAACACTGTAGGAATTTTCGAAAAAAGAGAATTATTAAAGAACTTTACTAGTTAAAATATTGAATGGAAATAACCCTTAAAATTATTAGTATAATTAATACCATTGACTAATGTTGCTAATATTATTAATATCATCATTATTATGGAACATTAAATTACTATCAATACTTATATGAAAGATATAAACAAAATAAACAAATAAACAAGAGTATTGAAATTATATAGTTTAATAAATTAAATACAGACTTTAATTATTTAGTGAATAAGGATTTAATTTCTTGAATTAGAATTTTTACTTAGAATTTCCGTTCTAAATGCTTGTTAAGTTCCGGAATGTCAAAATAAAAGCTGAGAGCGGGCAGTAATAAAGATAGTCCTTTAATGGACAATAAAGAACTGTGAGTAGTGTTAGATAACTCGCATCATCCGCCTGCATCTTTGCATTCATGCATTCCTGGCTAAATGTTATCATACATTTGTTAAATTGCTATATTGTGCTGCACTATTGATGCGATTAAAATTTGCTATTACCTATGTTGTGATATTGTTGTGCCTTGTTTGTGTGGAATTGGGATGAAGTGGGTCACCATGGGTTTGTGAGGGTGGTCTACGAGACCATTGGCCGTATGGGAGATCAGCGCCCCGTGTGCATCTGATAATATGGATTTTAATGGAAACCACAGGGTGGCCTCCTGATGGTATGGAAAAGAAAAGAGAGAATATAAAAACAATGAGAGGGCTAGTCAAGTGAAGATTAGATCGGTTGGTTAGGTATGGGGGATCGGCTCCCTGGTGCACATGTATGAGAGGACGAGCCATGTAAGAGGATAGCTCGTTGGGGTTTCGGTGACGCCATTGACTAATTTCCACATGATGTGATTATATGAAGATGATAATATTTGTGGTTGTTGTTGTATTGTCATTTATGTGTGAACTACATGATCATATAACTAGTCGGAGGACTAAAATGATTTATGTTATCACATGTGTGATTGTGTGAGGTGAGAGGATTATCTAACCCTACTCATTGAGTTTGGCGCTCACCCCTGCCTACTATTTTTTTTTCAGGTAATAGGAAGAAAGAAAAGTCCTATGGAATTCAACTGAGTTGAGATAATATTTATCGAAGACTGTTAATGATTGTAATAACGATGTGAATGTAAAAGACTATAAATTATAGAGTTCTGCAATTGTATTCCAAATGGGTTGTAATTGAATAATAAGAGCAGATATATTAATATTATGGATTGTATTTTTGATATATTGGTGAAATAAATTATTGAGCCTGAAGCCACATTTATGAATAGAATATGAGTTTAACTAATATAGGTGTACTATGGGCTTTGGGGGCCTTAAGCCCACCCAGGTCCGAGTGTCGGTCCGGCCCGCGGAGATGGGTCATGACAGAATATCTCTTGTAAATTTTTTATTTTTTTTCACATAGAGTGATAAAAATTTTTAAATTCTTTTCTAACATATCCATGTGTCCATAAATAATTTAAAGAATTTTTATTTGACGTAAAAATACATTTATGTTGTTAATGCATCTTGAACACATAAATTTTAAAATATAACATGCACATCTAGCGTGAAAAAATTGTCCACAAAATTTGAGTTGACAAAAAGTTTTTAATTCATTTATTGATGCCGTATTTGCACTAGCATTATCAAAACCAATTGTAAAAATTTTTTTAGTCAAACCATATTCTTCTAAATTAATATTTAACATGGTAAAAATATTATGACGATGTGAGAGTCATTAAAAACTCTAAGTGCAATAATTCTTTTTTGAATTTCCATTCATTATCAATCCAATGAGAAGTAACACCCATATAAGAATGTGTTTGCCATGCATCACACCAAATATCATAACAAATAGCAATTTTACCATCAAAATTTGTAAAATATTTTAAAATTTCTTTTTCTTTTAAATAAATAGATAAGATAGTCCTTTTAATTGTATTTCTAGGTATCTTTTTGGCTAAAGGATTTAATGTTTTTTTACAATAGTTATTAAATCTAATTTTTTCACCAAATGAAAAAGATAATTGTTTTATAACAATAATTTTAGTCATTTCAATTTTATTAGTTTCATCATTATATTTAAATAGAGGAGTGTTAGGATCACCATACCTAGATGACGATACTTGAGTTTGAGTTACATCCATTTCTATCTCACTTGGATGATGTGATTTTAAATGCCTATTGAGAGTGCCATAGCCTCCTCCAAGCTTGAATGCATATTCTTTTTTTGCAATAATTATATCGAACCACATTGATTTCTCCGTTATCTTGAACAATTTTTGCAAAGTGCTTCTTGAAAATATCTGATTTTGGTGGTTTACCTATTGAAATATTAGGAGATGTTGCTTCTTGTGGTGAATGATGATGAATATAACGTTTCTCAACTAGAGTTTGATATTGAACTTCATCATTAAATTGTGGTGAAAAATCAATCAATGGATCGTTTGAATTACGCTTTGAGCAACTCGCTTTCTCTTGAAGGTTTGTGACTTGTGTGCCATGTTTTTAAATGGAATTATAGAAAAAAATGAATAAATGGAATATGAAATTAATGGAATGAGTTAGAAATTATTAGTTTCAAATACTAAGAAAATTATTAAAAAAAATCAAATGAAGTAAATATATGAATGGAAAAATTGAGATTAGAAGGAATTTAGAATTGGATGTATGAAAATAAAAAATAAACAATAGATAATTCCAATATTAAGAAAAATAAAGCAATAGAAAAAATAATGAACTATGGAAATTTGAGAGAATTTTGATTGAAAATAAGATGTGAGTTAGGATATAATTGGTTGTGAAAAAAAAATCATCAACTCATCATATTTATACATATTTTTCATTTATTAGTTTTTCAAATTGTCCCTTATAACAGAAAAATAACAACTACATTTTTGGATAATTTAGTAAATTACAATAAATACATAAATAATTGAATAAAAATGAATAAAATTTATTTACCAAAAATAAAAAAAATTAAAAGTCACCTATCAAGTATCAACTAGCTGTTTGTACCATTTTTTTTTTTTGTAAACATGAAAGTATTTTTTTTTTTTGACAAATCAACTATTCATGTACCATTTTTTGTACAAATTAAGTCAAATCGTGTGTACTTTTTTTCCTCCACTTTTTATAAATTATATACCATTGTGTACTTCTCTTCTCATAAATCAAATAAACTACAATCAAATCAAGTTATATAATTTTTTATAAAAAATTTTTAAGTTATAAATAATTTTTTTTGTGCATCTGGTTCGAACCGGACCGAAACCGCCAGTTTCGGGCTGGTTGAGGTTCATTTTTTAACATTCACATGGATCTTAACCGGCCCTTGAACCGCCAGTTCCAGTTCAAAATTTTGAATCGCTGGTTCCAGTTCAATTCCGGTTCGTCTACATTACGGTTCAGTTCTAACGGTAGCCATGCCTAGCTTATGGAACCCAAGACTTGTATACACTTGACCAAAGCTCATGTACATGACCCTAGTTTCTTCCTTTAGCGTTACCTTAATAATTAATGTTGTGTCATTCATCTAATGAATGTGAGAGGCATCGGTCCAAAACCCCATGATGATTTATGGGCCCAACCAATTTGTCCTAGGGTTTTAGAAAGACTTCGACCATGAATCGTGTGTGGGAGATATAAGGGTGGAGATCATGCATTCTCGAACTCTCGTTCCCCTTTGTTTGTATATTTATGCTATGTTGTGTTGTGTTTCTCTCATGCATCACTTAACTTGTAATATTGTAGCCATATAGGAATATTCTATCATGGCTCCATCTCGTCATTCGAAGCGTCAAAGAGCGAAGGACTTGAGAGAAGTGCTAGAAGCAAAACGAGACAAACGAGCTCTTTCAAATGTTGACTACAAGGCCGAAGGTCAAGTGCTTAAGAGGGAAGCTCCTCCGATTCCGACATCGATTAAAGAAGACCAATTAAAAGAGGCTCACCAACTCTTGCATGAAATTAAGCAAGCCCAACTCGAGGCCATGACCCTCTTCCAAGGTGTGGAGGCGCATTTCATGCTCATGCTCAATATCGCTAACTGCCTTGTAGAAATTGGGCACTTTACTTTAGAGGATGCCAAGCCATATCAAAACTCTTACGTTTCTTTTGAGTTTCAACATTGTAAATACCTAGTTAGGGCCGAAAGAACTATCATTGTAAAAAGTCAACTTCTGAGGTAATGAAAGTTAGCATATTTTGAGCCAAATATTTTTAGTGTTAAAAAAAAAATCCTCAAATGTACGTAAATAAAAGAACCCTACTCAAGTATCTACGCTTAAGGCAAAAAGAAAGGGACACAAAAAATGAGCGAAAGATATTTGGCTACAAAATAGGGCACGTTTTGATCTTGTCAATTCTCGAGAGCCCTTCTCTAATCTTTGTCTCGTACGATCGTGAACAAGCTATGATGAAATATAATATTAGTTGCATTTCACGATATTGTGATTGAATGATTGCATTTTTTTACGCCATGCCATATTCATGCATTCATGCATACATGCATCATGTCGTATTTTCTAACCTTTGTTTTGTACAGTCAAGATAGCACTGCGAAGAGAGAAAGCTCTGCAAGTGATCAACTGGTTAAGGATGGATAGCCGTTTGATTTGAGTTGAAGAACCTTCAATCCCTTTTGACCTTCCTGATTCAGTATCCACTAATTCTTTGGGCTCTCGTATTAAGCTTGAGAACCCACCAATTCAAGTCGATTTTCTAGTTTCTACTTCTGTTGATAACATGGGTGAAACCAGTGTCCCCGTATCATAGATCGAAAAAATTGGTTGAGAAGATAGTGGTTGCCAGCCTAGAGAAGCTTCTGTGGTCAGATAAGGGCAAAGACCATGTGGTAATAGAGGACGATGAAGCCAAAGGCGAGTCAGAAAGTGTCACGACCGAAAATCGTGGGCTGGACCGGTACTAGGGCCTAGGTTAGCATAAAGCTCTCAAGGCCCATAGTAACCCTGAATCACTAAATTCAATCATATCACATTAGACTACAGGAACAATAAGCCCATACTATTTTATATAACAAATCTTATGATTATACTGTATCTTGGCCCAAATCCAGCATTTCAAATATTTCATAACTTGGGCCCAATTACATTACACATTATCTATGATATAGGTTAACAGTCCGTATATGCACCTATAATTCTCTAAATCATCAGCCTATAGTTATCCGTTAACATGATTACACTCGTATGTAATTGGAATTATCATGATCCTACAACTGCGGAGTTCAATATCAAACAGTAATAAATAAGTTCTTATACATAACGCTCACAATTTAAATAATTACCGGAATTAGGAAATTACTTTTCTAGCTTTGCGGTGAAGAAAACAGAGCTTTATAATGAATAATAAATATCGCATAACACAAGCATTCACACGAAATGCTTCCTAAAATACTAAAATGAACATACAACCAGTCAAGCATATGGCACAACATCAGCACTCAAAAGTAATTACACCTTCAAATAATCAAACAAGTGGAAATTGGTTAGTGGCGTCACCGAAACCCCTAATGAGCCGTCCTCACACATGGCCCATCCTCTCATGACGTGTGCACCAGGGAGCCGATCCACCATATATGGCCGACGGTCTAATCCTCACTTGACCAACCCTCTCATTTTTTTGTACTCTCTTTTCTTTCCATACCAACAGGAGGCCACCTTATGGTTTTCCATATAATTTATATCATCAGATGCACACGGGGACGCCGATCTCCCTATACATAACCGACGATATTGAAGAATGCACTCACTAACCCAATGGTGACCCACTTTATCCCAATTCCACACACACGGCACATCATCATCACAACACATCTAATCAAACATGGCATTTAAATGCAAGCACATTAAATAAACAATTATTGTTATGCAAACACATAAATATACACATATATATATTTAAGTATAAAGTAATGAATATTTATGCTATAAAAATAAATAATTACTAATTAAATAAATAGGTAATTATAGCATTATGTGGTAATGTAACTATGCATGATGCAGATGGTAGTGCGTTGTTTCTTAGTATTCATAGTGATGAAGAAGAGAGGAAGCTCTCAGATTTTTGATTTGCAAGAGTGATGGACAAACTCAGACAATCTAATAAATTATAAATGAAAAAGGAAAGAACTGAAGTAAATAAAGAGATTTATTGTAAATATATCAAATTAAAGAAGCATTCTAAACAAACCTATTAATTTATCTATTAAACATAACTAGCCTAGATTCTATCGAAATTTCGACAGAGGCTCCCCTAAAAATAGGACTTCTACTTGTTAAGATAATGTCAAATACTCTCCATATATTCATTCAATCCATACAGCCCATCACAATAATCACCAATAACTTGCAATCTTACATTCTCTATTCATATTATAATTTAGAAAGCTAAACAATTCGATAACTGTTTTAGACGATTCCAGAATTCTATTATTCATCACATAAAAATTAGCTAAAAAATTCACCATTCGACAAGGAATTCACATACCGCATTACCTCTCATGTCATCATTCTTAAAGTTAACGTAATAGAATAATATGGAAGCAGCTATAACCTGTGAACCCCTTCCCCAAAAATAGGCATATAATGAATATGACTAAGGGCAGAAATGCACGTGAATGTGTGAGTCGCCACCTTGTTTAATTATTTTAGGATAAAATAGGAAAAAACCCTAGGTTGACTCCAATTTTAATCAACCTAATTACTAGATTAATTATCCCAATGTTTAAGGCATAGTTTGCGAACCCGAGGTGGATCCCGAGACTATGTCATGCTGATTAACTAACCTAAGTGAATGAATGCTTTGCAAGGTAAATGATGTAATTGGACCAATGAAATGTTTAAGTGATTTCGACTAGCCGCTCGGGATTAAATCCCAAACGTGCCTACGTACTTCTGTTTAAATGGAAGATCCAAGTCGACGTAGTTCGATAGACCTTTTTTAAAGGGCTTTGAATGGGCATGCTTAATGCATGAGTGTGTGTATGCTTCGTGCATTTTGTTTAGGCATTTTGCCAAAGAATTGATTGATTTGATTAGGCGTTTGTTGCCAAAAGTGTTGATTTAAGGCTTTTAGCCAAAAAGATTGATTTAGGCAATTTGTTTGCCGAAAGTTGATGTGATTTAGGCAATTGGTTTGCCAAAAGTGATTATTTGAAGGCTTTTAGCCAAAATGGGTTGATTTAGGCAATTTGTTTGCCAAAAAGTGTTGATTGGGCGATTGTCGCCAAAATTGATTGATTTAAGGCTTTTAGCCAAAAGATTGATTAATTCAATGCATTTTGCCAAAGCTTCGATTTAAGCAATTTGTCGCTAAAAATGGTTAATCTTATTTATAGGCAATTTGTTTGCCAAAAGTGATCAATTGAATTGCAATATAGGCAATTTATTGCCAAAAAAAAAAAAACGTCGTCAATTAAGGCTATTTAGCCACAATTATTGATTAATTGGACTTAAGCCGGACTGTTCGAAATAAAGGCGATTATACCATAGTCATTAATTGACTTAGATACTTTAGCCAATATTGTCAGATTTAGGCTTTAACACCACGATTATTAATTAACCGGACATTTAAGCTTAATCATATTTAATTGAGGCAGTTTATTTGCCAAATTGATGACGTGAATGCATTTATGCAGCAGTTTAATTCAGAATTGGAGTAGAAGAGAAATTATGCAAATTATTAAAATGGGCAGAGTTTCATTTATTTACCTGAGTCAGTCGTCGGCCACTTCTTAGCTCCAGGTTAAGCTCCTCGTTAGGGTATTTAATTACAGTTAATTTAACTTAAGTGACCAATTAACAAAGCAAGAAAGCAATAAAAGCTAAATGAAAATGCAGAAAAGCAGTAAACAGAACCGCAAGGAGCGTAGGGGAGAAGAGAGCGTCCGTCAACACAGACGAGTCAGTAAAAATGATGAATCGGGGCTGTATTTATAGGAAAAAAACATGCCGGAGGGCAGTTCTGACCACCCTGGAGGGCGATCACAACCGCCGGTAGAGGGCGGTCAGAACCGCCGGCGAGGGCGGTCACAACCGCTGGCGGAGGGCTGTCAGAATCGCTGGCGAGGGCGGTCAGAACCGCCGTTGACGGCGGTCAGAACCACCGAAACCCTGTCCACTCGCTAGTTTTTCGTTCTGGAGGCTTTTTCGGAAGTTCCGTGCCTCCAAAAATTATTCCGGGAGTACCTCCGGGTCCCTCGCGATGTCCCAGACGTTTTAAGTGCCATATTGGCATACTTCCGGTAAATTTCCAAAATGGCCTCCGGTCCTACCGGACTGTTTGCAGTCCGGGAAAATAGGCTTTTTGAGCCTCAAAATTTGAGTATTCACAGTTTCCCCCCACCGGCAACCATAAAAATGATTTATGGGAGTCGGTGGTTGTCTGAAAAACAAATTTTGAAGGCGAAAATCAGACGTGTCCAGAAGACCTGCCTTTTGGCTATTTTCCTTACCTGTATTTCTGTACTGTACTTTGACTGTACCTACACTTGGTTAGTACTGAAAATTTTATATGTATGCATGATTATCCACTTTGATTTGTAAAAAAACGGGATTTTTTTCTCAATTTTTTTTCAATTTCTGATCTTTTTTTTTTTTTTCAAAAAATGAATCCCTTTTATAACCACAACATGTACAATTGGACTAAGAGTCTCTCCAAGGTAGAAAAGATCAATTTGGGGAGGTACGGTCTATCTCCTATTGCTACCCTTAGGGGAGTAGTTATAGACTGGGATTTTTTACAGGCCTGTATCAGATTTTGGGACCCAGAGGCCCACGTTTTTCGGTTTGGGGCCATGATGGAGGAGATGTGCCCTCTTTTTGAGGAAATCTGCGCTATTATAGGGTGCGATCCCAATGCCCCTTTAGTCAAGCATGAGGTCAAAATTGGGTATGTTCGGTCGTTTGAAAGCCTGTTTCAGTTCAGCCAGCCACAAGCTAGGGCCATGATTGTTGGTGACCAGAAAGCAATTCTGCTGCCCCTTATTGACGAATTTTTAGAGGTTCAAATAGACGACCCAGACCGTATGAGGCTGAGAATGCGGGCCTTGGCTTTCTGCTTATTAGCTGGTTTCTTGTTCAACAAGGACCCAGGCTTTGGGGATTTGCGACTCTGCCCCATGATTCGACAGATGGAGGATATGGGTTGCATCGACGGCATTGTGCTGGCAGAGACTATCAGGAGCCTTGACAGAGCTGCTTTAGGCTTCGATGGCTGGACAGTCTCTCCGATTGTTCTCCAGGTATTTCCCCTTTTCCTTTTCCTTATTTTTTTCTTCTTTCTTTTGGTTCATTCCTTTGTAATAGAAAGGATCCATTACTCAGGTTTGGTTAAAGGACCACCTCCAAGTGGTTGCTGCTCCTACTCTCTTGCCCTATAGCCCCGCCTAGTACCGCACAAGGAGGATCTTGATCACACACCCGTCTACTGATGCATGGGCCTCATGGCTGATTGAGTTGGGTCCAAACGAGGTACTGTGGTTCATTTCCTGGTATGACATCACCCGTTTTATCCAGGTTAGCTCCCGCCATACTCGGGTTTACCTTTTAGGCCTTACACACTGTACTTGGTACTGCGCTTCGCGCGTTTTGAGGCAGATGGGGATAGACCAGACTGTCCTAATTGTAGATGGCACTTCAGCTGATTCAGCCATCACTCCGGGTGTTACCCGAGCCGTCCTTAGGGCTTGGGTCAGAGACCATCACATGGTTAGGCCTTTACCTAATCCTGCCGGTGTTCAGACTTCTCCTGAGTATCGAACTTGGTTCATTGATGCTGTTTGGCCGATTGAGAGGCCAAGGAGGACCGCACTGCTGAGTGCACTTGAGGGTTGGGCTCAGGTTGATATCGATGATGCTGATGGGACTGATGAGGAGATTGTGATGGCTCCTCGGACAGGCGACGTTGAAGAGGGCTCAGCACCTAAAGACGACATTGAGGATGTTGCCCCACGTAGACGACGAGACACTTAGATTTTTTTTTGGACTTTTGACTTTATTTGGAATTCGACTTTGGACTTATCTTTTGGCTTTGGATGTATGTTTTTTTTTTTTTGGACTTAGACTTTTATTTTGTTTTTTTTTTTTTGAACTTTATGGGCTCTTTTGCTTGACTCTATCACTTTGAAATGGAATGACATTACAGTTTTGGTTTTTTTTTTTGGCTTTCCAAGCATTTCCCAATTTATTTATTCAAGCTCTAACTTTTGCCTAAGTTGCCCTTTCGGGTTTTCAGCTTAGCGGGCCCCGACTTTTGCTTAAGTTGCCCTTTTTGGGTTTTCAACTTAGCGGGTCCTTCTTTTTTTTTCTTTCTTTTTTTTTGTACTTTTTTTCTTTTCTTTCCTCTTCTTTTTTTTTTTTTTTTTTGGCAAAGAAGAATGAATTATGAAATGATTTTTTCATTAATGTTTAGACCGTGCCCAAAGAGGGTTGCCTACATATCTCCGATACATAATTTCTTTTTTTCGAGGAGAATCAGGTCTAATGTAGCTCTTTTTTACATTATGCAATGATTATAATTACACATAATATCTCTTTAACTGATCTAAATTACATGGATTTGTGAACTCCAAACCATCTAAATCAGTCAAAATGACGGCTCCGTCGGACAGTATTCTCTTTAGAATGTAGGGCCCAGCCCAATGAGGGCGGAACTTCCCACGTGGGTCTATGACTGGTTGTCTAATTTCCTTCAAGACCAAACAACCTTCTTCCAATTTTTGGTCTTTGACCTTCTTATTAAAATGCCGAGCCATTCTCCTCTGGTAAACCTGCGTTCGGTGGATCGCTTATAATCTTTTCTCATCAATACCCAGGAGTTGGAGGTGGTAATTCTGGACCCAATCTGCTTCGCTGATTTGGCTTTCCCGGATGATTCTTGCCGACCGAACTTCTAGTTCAACAGGCAGCACTGCCTCCATACCATATACCAAGGAATACGGAGTTGCTCCGGTGGGCGTTCTAATTGAAGTCCTATATCCCCATAGGGCATTCGGTAACTGTTCATGCCAAGCTTTGTGCTTTTTAACTGTCTTCTGCAAAATGACTTTTATAGCCTTATTTGCAGCCTCTACAGCCCCATTTGTTTGCGGACGATAGGGTGAGGACTTATGATGTTGGATTCTCTTTTCTTTCAACAAATCTGAAAATTCACTTTGAAAGTGGGACCCATTATCAGTGATGATCTCGAATGGCATTTCGTACCTACAAAGGATGTTAGTACGGACGAACTGTGCCGCCTTCTTGGCATTCAAAACCGAATAAGAGGCTGCCTCGATCCACTTGGTGAAATAGTCTACAGCAACTAGGATGAATTGATGACCGTTGGAAGCCTTTGGGTGGATCTTTCCGATCACATCTATGCCCCAAGTTGCAAAGGGCCAGGGTGAAGCAATGGGATTCAAATTGACCGGAGGCTATTTTTGTAGCTTAGCAAAAATTTGACACTCATGGCACCTCTGCGCGTGCCTCACGCAATCTGCATTCATAGTTGCCCAGTAATAACCCAGGTTCATGATTTTTCGAGCTAGAGCTATCTCGTGCATGTGTGGACCGGACTCGCCGTTGTGTAAGGAATCCATAATGGTTTGAGCTTCTCCCTCATCAACGCACCTTAGGTGCAGGCCATTCCAACTTCTTTTATACAGAACTCCCCCAGTAAAGAAATATCCGGATGCTAACTGTCTCAATGTCCGTTGATCAGTCTTGGTGGATCCCTCTGGGTAGGCTTCATTCCGAAGATAATTCTGTATATCCCAATACCAGGACTTGTCATCCACCAAATTCATGATATGTGCTGGCTGTTTCTGTAGCCGAACTATCAGAGGTCGAATGACTTGGTCTCCCCCTACATTACCATGGAGGCCAAAGTAGCCAGAGCATTAGCAAACTGATTTTTGGCTCGCGGCAAGTAGTGGAAGGATAAATCCTCAAATTGCTGAGCCAATTCGTCCAAGCGTTGTAAGTAAGGAACCAAACGCTTTTCCTTAATTTTCCATTTTCTCAAAGCTTGGGAGACTATTAAATTGGAATCCCCGAAAACCTTGAGGACCTTTATTTCCTTTTCCAGGGCTGCTTCTAACCCCTTTATGCAAGCTTCATACTCGGCTTCATTGTTGGTGCAGTCGAAATCTAATTTGACTGCAATTGGGACGTATTCTCCACAAGGAGTTTTGAATACGACTCCAACCTCATTTCCATGGTAGTTTGAAGCTCCATCGAAGTACATTTCCCAGACTTCACTTTCCAAGCTCAACAAGTCTTCATCAGGAAATTCTACCTCCGACATTTGGTCTTTGACTAGTAATTCTGCTAATTGATCAGCCAAGGCTCCTCTTTTTACTGCCTTTCGTTGTACAAATTTCAAGTCATAGACTGCAAGCACTGACACCCACTTAGCCATCTTACTGTCAAGAACCGGCCTCTCCATAAGGAATTTCAAGGGGTTCGATTCAGAAATAATGTATGTGGTGTAGGATGAGAGGTAGTGCTGCAGCTTTGTACAAGCCCAAACTAGAGCCAGACACAACTTCTCTATCTTATTGTATTTTAGCTCGTAGTCTAGCATCCTTTTGCTGAGGTAATACACGGCATTTTCTACCCTTGTATCTTCTGCTTGTTGAGCTAGCATTGCACCCATCGCTTCTTCTATCACTGATAGGTACAATAGCAAAGGCTTTCCTAGCCTTGGTGGCTGTAAAACTGGCGGGGAAAATAGATATTGCTTGACTTGGTCGAAAGCTTTCTGACAATCCTCATTCCATTTGATGGCTACTCCTTTCTTGAGTAATTTGAAAATCGGACCACAAGTATTGGCCAATTGATTGATGAACCGGCTGATGTACTGTAGCCTTCCCAAGAAACCCCGAACTTCTTTTTCGATCTTCGGTGCTGGCATTTCCAGAATGGCTTTGGCTTTTGAAGGGTCAATCTCTATGCCCTTCCGACTGACCATATGCCCCAGAAATACTCCGGATGTAGCTCCAAACAGACATTTTGCCGGGTTGAGCTTTAAATTGTACTTTCGAAGTCTAAGGAAGAACTTCTCAAGTGCTGTTGTATGTTCTTCAGCTATTTTTGATTTAACAACCATATCGTCCACATACACTTCTACTTCTTTGTGAATCATGTCATGGAAGATGGTCGTTGCCATTCTTTGATAGGTTGCCCTGGCATTTTTGAGCCCAAAAGGCATAACCCTGTAGCAGTAGGTTCCCCACTCCGTGATGAATGCCGTTTTCTCTTTGTCTGGCAAATGCATCATTATTTGATTGTATTCGATAGCAAGATCGGTCAAGGAGACCATCTCGTGTCCAGCCATTTGGTCCACCAATAAGTCAATATGCAGCAGGGGGAAGTCGTCCTTCGGACATGCTTTATTCAAATCCCGGTAATCCACACACATTCTGACTTTACCATCTTTCTTTGGCACCGACACAATATTTGCTAACCACGTCGGGTAGGCAATGGGTTCTATGAACTTATTCTCCAGTTGCTTGGCTACTTCCTCCTTGATTTTCAAGGACCATTCTGTTTTCAGCCTTCTTAGCTTCTGTTTACCGGTTTAGCCTCAGGGTATACTAGAATCTTGTGCATCGCTATTGCCGGGTCAATTCCCGTGATGTCACTTGCCTTCCACATGAAGCAATCGGCAAACTTTTTCAAGCATTCAATGACCTGTTCCCTGTTCACACAGTCAGATGCAATGTATGTATGTTCATTTTCTTCTTTGCCAATTATTATTTTTTCTTTTTCATTTTTTATTTCATTTATTTGATTTTCATTATTTTTGCTTGGAAATGCTTGGAAAGATAGACACGTGGGGTAGCCAATAATTTGCAAGCTCTTATTGATTAGGACGGAATCATCCTCAAAAATTACATCAAATTTGAAGTCTGGATTTTCTAAATCCGACACAGACGACTCAGAACTGGAACTGGACTCTGACTTGGTTTCAGACTCGGGGTCAGACTCAGACTCAGTACAGAACTTGATTACAGACTTTGACTCTAGGTTTGACTCGGGAGGGGGTTTATCAGCAGCATGCTCCTCCTCGGCGTACCAGTTGGTGAGAGGCCCTTTGTACGGCTTGATCAGGCTCAGCAGGTCTTGGTTCCCATCATTTCCTGTAATGACCACAACCTCGTCAAAGAGACTGGGCTGCATGAAGTCTTCCACTTCAAGTTCAGTTATTAGGGCAGTTCTCTGGGCAGCTAATCCTCATTCATTCTAGCTTCCATTCTGGCTTCTAGTTGTTTCATGAGATTTTGGATGTCAGCAAGTGATGCCATTGGTGCAGTTGAAGTTGGTGAAGTTGGTGAAGCTGGTGAGGTTGGTGATAGCACTGTAGGTGTGACTGGAACTTGGATAGGCACTCGAACAGTGGGTACCTGATAGGATAAGAGTAGCTGGATTAGGGTATAATGGGTAGTATTGTGTATCAGGGTAGCTGAATGTGAGGTAGATCGACTCCTTTGTCCAATTGTGCATGACTAAAAAGAATATTTTGTGTTCTTTTTAATGCTTTTAATGTTTATGAGATGATATGTCATGAATGCGCACAATATCACGTCATAATCTGTTTTAATGATATCATTCACATCATTGGGTGTATACAGCCCTAAAGGATAGGTTCTATAGGCTATGACACAAATAGAAAATTGGCTTATTAAGGGACCCTTGAACCTTGAGTAAGGATATACCTAACCACATGTGAAACAAAGAGTTTCGCGTGGGTCCAACAGTACGCATACTCATGGGCCACCCCCAAAAAGATTAGGGATGGTTTGCAGTAACTGGGAGGACGCTTTGGCTGTCCGTCGACATAATCAAGGAGACCTGCCGATCAGCGCTACTTGCTATCCAGACTCAGAAGTTTGAACAGAAGAGAAGAAATTCATTTGAAATTTGTTTTTTATGTAATGGAGAAAAAGATTCTCAATCGTGCAAATAAATCAACAAATTTGAATGTTTTAATTAAATTTTACAATTAAGTCCCAAATTCCTTATCAAGCATGCTTAAAGAAAGAACACTGGATTCGTGTTAGAGTACCCTGCAAAACAAAGCACAACAAAATAATACCCTTAAGAAGGGCAGGTTGGTTGATGCAGCAATTGTAGTCCACTTTATGCAAAAATGATTACATAGAGTCCCCAGCAGAGTCGCCAAATTGTGAACCCCTTCCCCAAAAATAGGCATATAATGAATATGACTAAGGGCAGAAATGCACGTGAATGTGTGAGTCGCCACCTTGTTTAATTATTTTAGGGTAAACTAGGAAAAAACCCTAGGTTGACTCCAATTTTAATTAACCTAATTACTAGATTAATTATCTCAATGTTTAAGGCATAATTTGTGAACCCGAGGTGGATCCCGAGACTATGTCATGCTGATTAACTAACCTAAGTGAATGAATGCTTTGCAAGGTAAATGATGTAATTGGACCAATGAAATGTTTAAGTGATTTTGACTTGCCGCTCGGGATTAAATCCCAAACGTGCCTACGTATGTGAATACCTAAATTTTGAGGCTCAAAAAGCCAGTTTTCTCGGCCGCGGCGGTGGCGGCCGCCCTTAAAGGCGGCGGTAGCCGCTGCAGTCACCTGTGAATACCCATTTATTTTGAGGCTCGAAGAGCCAGCTTTCCCGGATTGCAAGCAGTCCGGCCGGACCGAAGGCCATTTTGGAAGTTTACCGAAAGTATGCCAATATGGTACTTGAAACGTCCGGGATGTCGCGAGGATCGCGGAACTGGTCTCGGAATTTTTTTTGGAGGTCCGGAACTCTCGAAAAAGCCTCCGGAGCGAATTTCGTCAAAACTACCGGCATGGCGGCTCCGCCGCCGGCCTCCGGCGACCCTGCCACCGAGCTCCGGCGGCCCGACCGCCGAAATGTCCATTTTTTTTTCTATAAATAGTGGCCCCGACCCTCCGTTTTCTGCACTCAGTCTGTGTTGACGGACGCTGCTTCTCCCTACGCTCTTTGCGATTCTTTACTGCTTTCTTGCATTTTTTTTTTTAGTTTGATTTTATTGTTGTGATACTTGGTCACTTAAAATTAAATTAAAATTAATTCCCTTAACGAGGAGCTTAACCTGGAGTTAAGAAGCGGTCGACGATTAAATCAGGTACGTAAGTTAAACTTTTGCCTATTTAATTTTAGCATTTCATGCATGCTTCTTTTCTACTCCTAATAATTCTACAACTGCATAAATGCATTCATACCATCATATAGGCAAGTAAATTGCCTCAATTAAAATATGATTAAGCTAAATGCCCGGTTAATTAATAATCGTGGTATTAAAGTTTAAATCCGACAATATTGGCTTAAAATATCTAGTCTTTCAATGGCTATGGTATGATTGCCTTTATTTCGAACAATTTTCGGCTTAAGTCCAATTAATCAATAATTGTGATCAAAAGGCCTTAATTAATCACGTTCTTTTGGCAACAACTTGCCTAAATCAACACATTTTGGCTAAAAGCCTTTTAAATAACCAAACTTTTGGCAACAATTGCTTAAAATCAAAGTTTTGGCAAAATGTCTTAAAACTAAATCAATTTTTAGGTTTTAAAACCTAAAAATCAATCATTTTGGCGACAATCGCCTAATCGACACTTTTGGCAATTTATTGCCTAAATCACAAAAATCATTTTGGCTAAAAGCCTTAATTCATTTTTGGCAAGCAAATAAGTTCAATCAAACACATCTTTTTGGCTAAAAGCCATTAAAATCAACACTTTTGGCATCAAATGCCTAAAAATCAATCAATTCTTTGGCAAAATGCCTAAACAAAAATGCACAAAGCATACACACACTCATGCATAAAGCATCCCCTTCAAAGCCCTCTAAAAGAGGCCTATCAAACTACGTGGACTTTGATCTTCCATTCAAACGGAAGTACGTAGGCACGTTCGGGATTTCACCCCGGGCGGCAAGTCGAAATCACTTTAAACATGTCATTCACCCTGCAAAGCATTCAAGCATTCATTCATGGTTAGTTTATCAGCATGACATAGTCTCGGGATCCATCTCAGGTTTGCACACCATGCCTTAATCATTGGGTTAATTAATCTAGTAACTAGGTTAATTAAAATTGGAGTCACTTAGGGTTTTTTCCTAGTTTACCCGAAAATAATTAAACAAGGTGGCGACTCACACATCACGTGCATTTCTTCCTTAGTCACATGCATTCGTATGCATTGATAAATTGGGGAGGGGTTCACAGTTTGGCGACTCTGCTGGGGACTGTAAATGTAATCTTTTTGCATAAGAAGACCACGATTGCTGCATAGACTAACCTGCCCTTCTTTAGGGCATTATTTTAATATGCTTTGTTTTGCAGGGTACCCTAACACGAATCAAGTGTTCTTTCTTTAAGAATACTTGATTAGGAGATTTGAACCAAATTGACAAACTTGATTAAGACATTTAAACTTGTTGATTTATTTTGCACGATCGAGAATCCTTTTCTCCATTGCATAAAAAATGAGTTTCAAATGAATTTCTTCTCTTTCTGTTCAAACTTCTGAGTCTGGATAGCAAGTAGCGCTGATCGGCAGGTCTCTTTGATTATGTCGACGGACAGCCAAAGCGTCCTCCCTGTTACCGCAAATCGCCCCTAATCCTTTTGGGGGTGGCCCATGGGTATGCGTACCGTCGGACCCACGTGAAACTCTTTGTTTCACATGTGGTTAGGTATATCCATACTCAAGGTTCAAGGGTCCCTTATAAGCCGATTCTCTATTTTGAGTCATAACCTATAGAACCTATCCTTTAGGACTGTATGCACCCAATGATGTGAATCATGTCATTAAACAGATTATGACGTGTTGTTATGCGCATTCACGACATATCATAAACATGGGGTAAACACAAAGAGAGCATGAAATACCCTTTTACTTTCAGTCATGCACAGTTGGACAAGAGAGTCAATTAACCTCACATCAGCTACCTGATACATCGACCACTGTACCTAATCCAGCTACCCTTATCCTTACAGGTGCCCACAATCCGAGTGCCTACCCAAGTGCCAGACACACCTACAGTGCTATCACCAGCTTCACCAGCTTCACCAGCTTCGCCTACAACTCCAACAACCCTATCTGCACCAATGGCATCACTTGCTGATATCCAAACCATCATTGAACAACTAGAGGCTAGAATGGAGGCCAGAATGGAGGCCAGAATGAATGAGGCACTAGCTGCCCAAAGGACCGCCCTGATAGCTGAACTGGGTAATGGGAATGGTAATGGAAATGGGGCTTCCGCTGGGGGAAGTGGACCTGCTGCCTCCAACCAGGGTCCTGCTGCTGAACCTACAAACCCTGCCCTAAACTTGGATGAGATGCCTTCTAAAACTGCCTCTGAGCTGGAAGCTCAGAGAATGAGAGAGAAACTAGAGCTCCTAGAGAGGTCCATCACTGCTCTCAAAACCCACAAGGAAGTGGTGGACATGGACTCCTTGTCCTTGTTCCCTGAAGCCAGGTTGCCAACTAAGTTCAAGATGCCCAACATGGACAAATTTGATGGAACCACTTGTCCTAAGACTCATCTGAAAATGTATGTAGGTGCTCTTAACCCATTTGGATTGAGCAGCAAGCTCCTTGCTCAGTTATTCCAACAATCTCTTACCGGTGCTGCATTGAGGTGGTTTGTCAGCTTAGACCGATCCAAAATGAGAACATGGGAAGACATCTGCAATGCATTCAATTCCCAATACCGCTATAACATGGAGGTGGATGTCACTCGAAGAGAACTAGAAACCACCAAGCAGAAAAACAATGAACCCTTTTCCTCGTTCCTTACGAGGTGGAGGGCCAAAGCCGCCCAAATGATTAACCGGCCTTCTGAACAAGAGCAGGTAGACATAATAATAAAAAACCTACAGCCTGTCTACCAACACCAACTACAGACTCAGTACCTACCAACATTCCAGTCGCTCATTGCCACTGCTACGAAGGTAGAAGATCTGATTCAAATGGGGCAACTGAAAGAAGACTCAGGAACCTCAAAGTATAAGAAGCCTAGCCAAGCTGGCAAGGTCCACGAAGTGGCTAGCATCACCCCCACGAATCCTTTACGTGTGGGGAACATGAGAAATAATAATCAATCATCCAGAAGAACCTATACTGATCTCGGGATGCCGATCCTTGTGGTATTCCGAGAAGCTGTCAAGGCCAACTACATCAAGCCTTTGGAAGCAAGGCCACCACCAAATCCATTACCGAGGAATTACAGGGCTGATGAATACTGTGAGTATCATCAGGGACATGGGCACAAGACTGAAGCGTGTTGGACGCTCAAGAACCGCATCCAGGACCTGGTGGACAACGGTTCAATTATTCCCAGAAGCAAGCCAAACATTAGTACTAACCCCTTACCAAATCATCGGGTAAATGCTATTATGGCTGATCAGGAACTGATCGATCCTTTCGAACTGTTCCTAGAAATGAATAACATCTGTGTTTTGGATTTGAATGACCTAGCCGGATAACTTGATGCTATAACCAGGAGCGGGAGACAATATGAACCTTTAGTTTTGGACAAAATTCAAAATAAACCCTACCAGAGGGCAGAGGAGCCAAAGGAGGACCCGGTGCTGTCACAATTAAAAAAGACACAAGCTAGGGTGTCAATCTGGGAACTTTTGGCATCATCCTTTCCTCATCGCCAAGCTCTTTGCAAGGCTTTGAGTCAACTTTAGACACCTGTGGAAGTTAGCCCTGAGGTGCTAGTATCCACCCTCACCCAATCATCTAAAATACGAAGCATCGGTTTCTCTGATGACGATTTGCCCAAGGAGGGAGGCAGTCATAACAATGCTCTTTATGTCACTGTTCAGACTCGAGACAAAACCGTGCCCATGGTTCTCATTGATAATGGGTCGGCGCTGAACGTCTGCCCACTGAGAGTAACCAGCTGTCTAGGGTTGGAAGAAACTGACTTCACTCCCTCGGACCAGATAGTGAAGGCCTATGACAGCACCCGGAGGGAAGTGTTGGGGGTTGCTACGCTAAAGTTAACGGTTGGGCCAGCTGTGATGGAAGTCCCCTTCCAGGTAATTGATGTACCGACTAGCTTCAACCTGCTTCTGGGCCGACCATGGATACACCACACTAAGGCAGTACCCTCGTCCTTGCACCAAAAGGTCAAGTTTCCATATGAGGACAAAGTTATTACCATTCAGGGATATGACTACAATCAACTCAAAAAGCCAAAGGGCCAGCCTCTCTTTGAGGTCAACCCTGAAACTGCCAACCTACCCCTCTCGGGATTTCAGTATGACACTGTGCAGTTCATAGAAGGAAAGGCTGCAAACTCTCGAATTCTCTTTGATTTCGGGACAGTACAAATAAAATGCATAGTGCCCTTGATGCTTAAGATGTCCTATCTGCCAGGAATGGCTATGGCCAGATCCGGGAAAACATACCCCAAACTGCAAGCCTGGGAGTGTCCGGTGAATGAGGGAACCTTCGGACTGGGCTATGAACCCACTAATGAAGACCGTGCCAAGAGAACCAGAGGGGGAAGGAAAGAGAGTGTACAGATACGGCCTTACTTTCCGACTTTGAACAGTTATTTCCGTAAATTGGGAGAAGCAGTTCCTTACTGTGGCCTCCGAGAACCCTTTTGCTGCCCAACCGCTAAGAAGATGCTGCCTGGGTTGGAGATATTCTCAGATGTCTAGGGCAACAGGCCCGAAACAATAACTGAACTGGAAGCAGAAGACTTCATGCAGCCTAGTCTCTTTGACGAAGTTGCGGTTATCACAGGAGGTGACGGGAATCGAGACCTGCTAGATCTGATCAAGCCGAATGAAGGGTCTCTCACCAACTGGTACGCCGAGGAGGAACGCGCTGCTGATAAACCCCCTCCCGAGTCAAGCCTAGTACCCGAGTCTGTAATAAAGTCCTGTACTCAGTCTGAGTCTGACCCTGAGTCTGAAACCGAGTCAGAGTCTAGTTCCAAATCCGAGTCGTCTGTGTCGGATCTAGAAGATCCAGATTTCAAATTCGATGTATTCTTTGAAGACGATTCCGGAATAATTAATAAAGGCTTGCAAATTCTTGATTACCCTGCGTGTCTATCTTTCCAAGCATTTCCAAGCAAAAACAATCAAATAAATGAAATAAAAAATGAAAAGAAAAAAATAATAATTGGCAAAGAAGAAAATGAACATACATACATCGCATCTGATTGCATGAACAGGGAACAGGTCAGTGAATGTTTGAAGAAATTTGCTGATTGCTTCATGTGGAAAGCGAGTGACATCACCGGAATCGACCCAGCAATAGTGGTGCACAAGATTCCAGTATATCCGGAGGCTAAGCCAGTGAAACAGAAGCTAAGAAGGCTGAAAACAGAATGGTCCTTGAAAATCAAGGAGGAAGTTGCCAAGCAGCTGGAAAACAAGTTCATAGAACCTATCGCCTACCCGACATGGCTAGCAAACATCGTGCCGGTGACAAAGAAGGATGGAAAAGTATGAATGTGTGTGGACTACCGGGATTTGAATAAAGCATGTCCGAAGGATGATTTCCCTCTGCCGCACATCGACTTGTTAGTGGACCGAATGGCTGGACACGAGATGGTCTCCTTGACTGATCTTGTTGTCGGTTATAATCAAATAATGATGCATGAGCCAGACAAAGAGAAAACGGCGTTCA